>NW_006291187.1:197609-198672 GCF_000327345.1 Myotis davidii | reverse complement strand
CGCCCCCAACTGCTCCCCTTTGCCAGCCTGATCACCCCCAACTGCCCCCACCGCTGGCCTTCTCGTCCCCAATTGCCAGCCTTGCCTGCCTGATTGCTCCCAACTGCCCTCCCCTCCTGGCCTGATCACCCCTAACCACCTCTGTCTCAGCCCTGCCACCATGGCTTTGTCTGGAAGGATGTCTGGAAGATCTCCTTGAAGGTATCCTAGTCTAATTAGCATATTACCCTTTTATTAGTATAGATAGAGGCCTGGTACATGGGTGGGGGCTGGCTGGTCTGCCTTGTAGGGTGTACTGGATCAGGGTGGGTGGCCCCTTAGGGGGCAGGGCCTGCGTGGGCAAGGGGCCTGGAGTGGTTTTCAAGCCAGTCACACCCACATCAGGGTGGGGGTCTCCATTGGGGGGCATGGCTGGCCTGGGCGAGGGGCTGATGGCCGTTTGCAGGCTGGCCACGACCCCCTCAGGGTGAGGGTCCCCACTGGGGGTGGATGGGCCTGGGCAAGCAGCTAATGGCCATCTGGGGGTGGTTTGCAGGCTGGCCAAGCCCCCAGCTTTGTCCAGAAGGACATCCAGAATGACTCCAGAAGGACATCTGGTCTAATTAGCATATTACCCTTTTATTATTATAGATTATCTACACCAGGCCTACACCAAGCAGTGTCCTCAATACTATACAAGGACACTCTCTATAACAAATTGGTATAGCAGTATTAAAAATAAAAGCATGAGAAAATATAAGACATAAAGAAACCCAAGTACAGTGGGGCCTTGACTTACGAGTGTCCCAACTAACGAGTTTTTCGAGATATGAGCCGTCTCTCGGCCGATTTTTTGCTTTGAGTTGTGAGCTAAAATCCGGGTTACAAGCCAGCTTCAGATACCCCACCACTAGCTGGCGCAGCGAACACCACAATGAATGCCACAACATCAACCCAGCATCATGTGTTATTGTAAGGGTGAAAATTGATTTGACATATGAGTAATTTGAGTTACGAGCTCCGTCACGGAATGAATTAAACTCGTAAGTCAAGGCCCCACTGTATCATATTTACGTTAAGGCAG
>NW_006291187.1:191713-197029 GCF_000327345.1 Myotis davidii | reverse complement strand
AGTGGCAGGGGGCTTCTTCCTGCTTTCCCTTTCGCCTCCCTGCATTGTGCCTACATATGCAAATTAACCGCCATCTTGTTGGCAGTTAACTGCCAATCTTAGTTGGCAGTTAATTTGCATATAGCCCTGATTAGCCAATGAAAAGGGTAGTGTCGTACGCCAATTACCATTTTTCTCTTTTATTAGTGTAGATATTGTGATTAATAGAGAGGTGGTGTTATAAGTTGTGAATTCCTAATTGGACAGGTCAAAACGAGTTGTGGAGAGGGAGAGGGAGACAGGCAGATGCCATGTCTGCAGAGCCCTCTATTCTGTGGTTCCTGGACTAAAACATTCCTCTCTGCAGTAACCTTTGTTGACCTCCTAATGATGGGATGAACACAAACAGTCCTCAATTCACTGACTGGCCCAAACCCCGTGAGCTAAACCACTAACTACCATTAAATTAAAGAAAAGACAACAGGATCATTTTTCATTATGGAGTGCATCACATAGAGTTTTCATATGAGAAAAACAGTTCAATATCCAGCAGCTCCCATCTGGAGTGCCAAGCAAAGGGAATGTACTAGAAACCACTGTTCTGGTTTTTTTTTTTCTCATGCACCCACAAACAATATTTGAACCTTTCTTTTATAATTCTAGTTCAGTTTCTGTAAAGAGAAAACCCGAGTCTTTTAAAAAAATATATTTGTTTTTTACTTTTTAAAAAAAAAATATATATTTTATTGATTACAGAAGGAAGGGAGAGGGATAGAGAGTTAGAAACATCAATGAGAGAGAAACATTGATTCAGCTGCCTCCTGCACACTCCCCACTGGGGATGTGCCCGCAACCAAGATACATGCCCTTGACCGAAATCGAACCTGGGACCCTTCAGTCTGCAGGCCGACATCTATCCACTGAGCCAAACTGGTTAGGGCCCGAGAGTCTTTTTAAGTGACTTAGAACGTCTCTTTTCAGTCCTGACATCCCTAACATATTTTCTACATCTCTCTATATAAAAGCCTAAGCAACTGACTGACCATCTGTCCAACCGGTAGCTATGATGTGCACTGACCACCAGGGGGCAGACACTCAATTCAGGAGCAGAAACCACAGGCACGGAAACATGGAACAGACTGATGAATCTCAGAGGGAAGAGTGGAGAGGGAAGAGTGGGAAGAGATTAACCAAAGATCTTATATGCATACTAGAGGCCTGGTGCATGGATTTGTGCACTGGTGGGGTCCCTTGGCCTGGTTTGTGGGAATTGGGCCAAAACTGGCTCTCTGGCATCCTCTGAGGGGTTCCGGATTGCAAGAGGATGCAGGCCAGGCGAGGGCCTCTAGTTTTCCTATAAAGTTCCATTTAATTAGTTTATTTAACATTAGCGGTTGACATACAATAGTATGTTAGTTTCAGGTGTACAACACAGGATATTTTTCAATAGGTAAGAGGTAACAATGCACAGTAGGGTGGTAAAGGCAGCTCATGGAGCTTTGGGAATCAGGGACTCCAGATGAGCAACTACAGCTCTCATATGGAGGCAAAGAATGCCACCTCATCAAACCCCATGGCCTTTCAGGGGATCTGCAAGGTCAAACAATTTTTTTCACTCTCACAAAGGGACGATGGAACTCTCAACAGGCAACAGGACATGTGATATCACAACAAATTGGTTTGGATGAATGTGTGAGAATCCAGCTGGTTTGTATGCAAAGTATAAGACAGTGTTACCCCCCTCATGAGACTTTAATGTTTGATTATTTTGGGAAACAATCATATATATATATTCCTAGCTGGTTTGGCTCAGTGCATAGACCGTCAGCTTATGGACTGGGTTCTCCCAGCTGGTGTGGCTCAGTTGGCCCTTATGTCTGGGTTGCAGGCTCAATCCCCAGAAGGGGGTGTGCAATGATTCTCTGTTATCATTGATATTTTTATCTCTCTCTGAAATCAATAAAAATATATTTTAAAAATAAATTATAAAAATATTTCATAGGTTGACACAACCACTGAGCCACACCAGTCGGACAGGAAAGAATCTTTTTCATAAAAAATGTGCTACTTAGCCCTAGCTGGTTTGGCTCAGTGGATAGAGGGTCAGCCTACAGGTTAAAGGGTCCTGGGTTTGATTCTGGTCAAGGGCACATGCCCGGCTTGTGCCCTCCATCCCTAGTAGGGAGCATGCAGAAGGAATGATTCTCTTTCATAACTGATGTTTCTATCTCTCTCTCCCTTGCCCTTCCTCTCTGAAATCAATAAAAATATATTTTAAAAAAATGTTACTTAGTTTCACATATTTATTATTTTTAAATAATAATTATTTTACAGTTTTTCTCAATTTAAATTTCTGATACAATAAATATATATCAATGTGATTCTACACAAAAGTCCTGAGTTCTCCCAGCTGGTGTGGCTCAGTTGGCCTTTATGCCTGGGTTGCAGGCTCCATCCCCAGAAGGGGGTGTGCAAGAAGCAGCTGATCAATGATTCTCTGTTATTGATATTTTTATCTCTCTCTGAAATCAATAAAAATATATTTACAAAAAGAAAACAACCCTTTAACCCCCAAATCAATAAAAACATATTTTTAAAAAGTCCTGGGTTCTCATTTTTGAGACCAGATCTTCCTGGAGCTGCTGCTGCAGTTGGAGATTATTTTAGACCCTGAGCAAATTGACTTTCCAGTTTCAGGTATCCTTCTAGAACAGTGATGGCGAACCTATGACACGTGTGTCAGAGGTGACACGCAAACTCATTTTCTTGGTTGATTTTTCTTTGTTAAATGGCATTTAAATATATAAAATAAATATCAAAAATATAAATCTTTGTTTTACTATGGTTGCAAATATCAAAAAATTTCTATATGTGACATGGCACCAGAGTTTAAATTAGGGTTTTTCAAAATGCTGACACGTTGAGCTCAAAAGGTTTGCCATCACTGGTCTAGAAGGGAAGGAGGATCTCTAATGTCTCTTGATTTCTGACAGTGCCAGATGGTTTCCCTTGCATACAGGTTTCCAGGAGCCTGTCTTGTGGGTGGGTTTGGTGAGGATGAAGGGCAGGGCACCCATGGAGATCAATGGTCCACAAAGTGAGGCTCTGGGTTCCAAAGAGAGGGAATACCTGCTTCCCTACTTTGCCCAGGGCTTAGGTGTTTTTCTGTCCAGATGTAAGAAACGGAGAACAGGGCCAGATGAAAATACTGCTTATATAATCTTACTAATCAACATCACTCAAATAAATTCAATAAAAAAATTCTGTTGGGCATGGGTATCGACCATGGCATAGTGTTCCAGGGTCCCTGACCTCCAGGGACAGAACCATACACAGCAGACTAGGGGCCACCTTCCCAGCAAAGGGGAGTTGGCTGCCATGTCCACAGCCCCAGCAGGGAGCAGCATTGCTTGGCTGACCCTCAGAGGGAACAGGTGCTACAGGAAAGGAAGGTGGGCCCAGATTTGTAGAAGTCAGATTTCAGGACTGAGTGCTTTTGTAATGAAATGACTTTTTGTCTTCCAAAAGTGCAAAATAATAACTGTATACAAGAGTCACTCCCACCTCTCTGCTCCCCCATCCATTTGTCCCCCCATCCACTCCAAAGAAAAATATATTAGTGTTCATCCAAAAAAGCATCGTCGTTCTCCAGTATCTGGTCCTTCACCAGCCTCCTGGAGTGCCAAGCCTCCATGACTCTACAATAGTGACAGATGCCTTCCCTTCTCCAATGCTATTTGCACTCCCCTGTGCTCCTTGCTTTTCTTTCCTATTGTCCCATTCACCAAGATGCAGGGCTGATTGCCACTAACACTCACAACAACAGAGAGCAGCAGGAGCAAAGAGGGGGATCCCTCGCGCCTAGTGAGGCAAAGAGTTCGGCTATGGAGACTGAGACCAGGCGAGGGAGTAAGGCAGCCTGGTTTTGCTTCTGTGTCTGGGGGAAGAGAAAGAGGCCAGGTTCAGGTGCTGAGACTGCTCCCCTCCACACTGCAAGACGCAGCTGCAGCCAGGTTCTGGAAAGGAGAAGTGTCCAGAGTATAGGTGTTAGTCGGAGGGAAGTCCAGGAGCCGATGCATGCACCAGGTAGATGGTAAAGCAGATACTGGTCCCTTTCTGGAACCTGCAACTGACCAATGCACCAGACAGATAGCGACACAGATACTGATTCCTTCCTGGAACCCGTGATGGACCTGCCCACGGCGGGAACTCCCACAGTTCATGCTCCCCTGCCCTCACTGAACAGCTGTATAAAAAATGCCTCCACTCCCTCTTGGCACCACTTCACGGGCCCCACCCTTGGACCCATGAACCTCGCCCCAGGAGTGCAGATTAAAAGTTCCTCTTTTTTACTTGCCTGACTCTCTGACCTTGTCTCCTGCACCACAAACCTTACAATAGCAGGAAAAGTGACAGCATTTCTAGGCCACTTTCATTTTTTTTTTCATTTTTCTTTTGGTTTGAGAATCCCAGTGCATTATAAACAACAACAGAAGAAATGACAGAGTTACAAGCTGTGGTGTATTTTAAATTTTTACCTTGAGAGAAACCTCCATTTACAAAAAATTCAAGGTCTAGTGCAATAGCTTATTTCTACTTAAAAAAAAAAAAAAGACATTGATGGGAACATCTGACTCAATGCAAAACTTTGAACTTTTTAAAAAACTATTTATTTATTTATTTATTTTATCACATTGATTTCACTCAGGACTAGATGAACCAGGGTATATTATACCATTAGGAGGCTGAGCAACAGCTGTTAAAGAAAAACATTTTTGACTCTGGATAAAATGGTGTGGATGGAAAGAAGAAGGCCACATGCTAACCTGACAAGCTCAGGGAAGCCTGTATGGCAGTCCAGCAAATTTAAAGACTTAAAGTAACCACAAAGGATGGTCTGAAATTAAAACTTTAACTAAAAGCAGTTACAGTGGGTAGGCATGTCCTAGGCCAGTGGTCGGCAAACCGTGGCTTGCAAGCCAAATGTGGCTCTTTGGTCCCTTGAGTGTGGCTCTTCCACAAAATACCACGTGTGGCGTGCACGTACAGTGCGATTGAAACTTCATGGCCCATGCACAGAAGTCGGTTTTCGGCCTGGGCAAGTCTATTTTGAAGTGGCGTTAGAAGAAGTGGCGGGTGTCAGTCCGAGGTCGACCCCTCAGATTGAGGACGTTTTTAGCAAAGGCCAGTTTAGGAGTACCCTAATTAAGTTAATAACAATGTACCTACCTATATAGTTTAAGTTTAAAAAAAAATTTGGCTCTCAAAAGAAATTTCAGTCGTTGTACTGTTGATATTTGGCTCGGTTGACTAATGAGTTTGCCGACCACCGGGCTA
>NW_006291187.1:187181-188453 GCF_000327345.1 Myotis davidii | reverse complement strand
CCCGTCAGGGGTGAGAGGGACCCCTTATTTCGGGCAGGAGGCTCTCCCCCAGCAGGGGTGAGAGGGACCCCTTATTTAGGGCAGGAGGCTCTCCCCCAGCAGGGGTGAGAGGGACCCCCTATTTAAGGCAGGAGGCTCCCCCCCAGCAGGTGTGAGAGGGACCCCCTATTCAAGGCAGGAGGCTCTCCCCCACTTGTCGCCGGGCACTCAGCGAGATACCCCACACCTGTGGAGAACGACTACCAAGGAGGCCTCCAGTCCACCCAAAAACTTTCAATTCGGAAACCGAGCCACCTGGACTCTTTTTTTTTTTAAATTAAAAATTTAATTGTAAAATACACATAACATAAAATTTTACCAACTTAACCATTTCTAAGTGTACATTTCTTTAGTGTCAAGTATATTCACATTGTTGTGCAACCAGTGTCCAGAACTTTTTCAACTTGCAGCACTGCAACTCTATGCCGGTGAAACAGCAGTTCTCCCGTGCCCCTGGCCACCCAACTCTGCTTCCTGTTTTTATGAGTTTGACTACTCAGAGACCTCATGTAACTGGAATCAGATATTAAAACATTGTTGTAGCTTTTCACTCTGAGCCTGGTTTAAACCAAGACAGTGACCTAAAATACTGATTGCATGAAGTTGACTGTAGAAGGCTGACTGGACCATCCTGTAAGTTATGATTATCAGTCGGTCCATAATCATCATGCCGTATTGTACTGTTAAGATCTTCTCGAATCCTTGGCTGACGGCATACGCAGTAGTTAAAGGGGGAATAGGATACTCACAGGCCCCGGAGGGCTTGAGGGCATCACCCGTAATCCATGCTCCTATCCTAAATGAAAGAGGTGGCTAGAGGGTGCAAGGTTAAACATTTATTGAGTGCCTGTGATATCTGGGTGCTTTTTGATATGCCAGCTGATTTTTTGAAGCATTTTTTCCTTTTTTTTCTTTTTTTCCATTGGTTCTTTTTTTTTAAGTGAATTAAGTTTTTTTTTATTTTATTTTTTTTATTTAATTTTTTTATTACAAAGGGTATTACATATGTGTCCATTTTTCCCCCCGCCCTAGACAGTCCCCTAGCCTCCCCTATCCGCCAGTGTCTTATGTCCATTGGTTATGCTTATATGCATGCATACAAGTCCTTTGGTTGATCTCTTACCCCCCTACCTCCCGCCCCCCAACCCTCCTTGGCCTTCCCGCTGCAGTTTGACAATCTGTTTGAGGCAGCTCTGCCTCTGTATCTATTATTGTTCAAAAGTTTATAAAGGT
>NW_006291187.1:182519-183005 GCF_000327345.1 Myotis davidii | reverse complement strand
ACCCAGGAGAACACTGGGAAGTGGACTTCACTGAGATACCAGAAGGACGAGGAGGATATAAGTACCTGCTGGTTTTTGTTGATACCTTCTCTGGCTGGCCTGAGGCATCCCCAACCAAGGCAGAGACAGCACAGGTAGTAGTTAGGAAACTCCTCACTGAAATTGTTCCCCGGTTTAGCCTACCATATATGGGGTCCGACGATGGCCCGGCGTTTATCGCTGAAGTTACAATCCACAGTTAAGGCCCTGAAAGTTACTTGGAAATTGCATTGTGTTTATAGACCACAAAGTTCTGGACAAGGTAGAGAAAATAAATCAGACCTTAAAGAAAACATTAACTAAATTAAAATTAGAGACTGGCAAAAACTGGGTAAGTCTCCTTCCTTTTGCCCTCCTCAGAGTTAGGTCTACTCTGTATATAAAAGGACTCACCCCTTTTGAAATTATATTTGGCAGGCCGCCACCTCTTCCCCACCTAAGGGAGGG
>NW_006291187.1:176542-181503 GCF_000327345.1 Myotis davidii | reverse complement strand
AGCTTAGGAGTACCCTAATTAAGTTAATAACAATGTACCTACCTATATAGTTTAAGTTTAAAAAATTTGGCTCTCAAAAGAAATTTCAATCGTTGTACTGTTGATATTTGGCTCTGTTGACTAATGAGTTTGCCGACCACTGTCCTAGGCCAGTATTTTCTCTGCCTAGGTCAATTTTTACCTCAACTGAGCCTATGTCCTTTTGCATCTAGGATAACTTCCCTTTCCTGCCCACCCCCATCCCTGGGGCACAACCAAATGCCCTGGGCGTCAATACAGGAGATCATAAATTCCTTCATTGTTATTGTTATCATGTTAATTGTGTTAACTATCCTCCACCCACCTAAGTACGTGTCTATCATTTTACTTTTTATCCAATCCCTGAGATTTCCCTGCTTTGCTTTCTCCAAATCTATCACCAATGACCTCCTTCGATTGCAATGTATAAAAATAGATGAGAAACCGCCATTCTTGGGAGCATTATCCCAATACGTTGAGGTTTTGCTTCCCGCAATTGTCGACAGTGTGGTTCAAATAAACTCACAAAAATTCTTTACAGATTTGAATGTTTTTTTGTTTTTTGTTTTTAACAATGGAAAGGGACACTTTATATTTTTAATTTTTTATTGATTTTTAGAGAGGTAGGAAGGGAGAGGGATAAAGAGATAGAAATGAAAGGAAACATCAATCAGCTGCCTCCTGCACGGCCCCTACTGGGGATCCAGCCTGAAACCCAGGGATGAGCCCTGACCAGGAATTGAACTTGGTTCGTGGGCCGATGCTCAACCACTGAGCCACTCCAGCCAGGCATAAGGAACACTTTATACAGGACAATTATAACAGAGGTATTGGAACCAGATCTGCTCAACTCCAAATACAGTAAAGATGGCTGAGGTTTTATAGCCAGGGAGAAGAGTGAAAATTCCTAATGGAGACCCCCAGTAGAAGTTGCCAGAAGCTCTACCCTCTGAGTTTCTTCAGCACCCTCTCCACTAGACTGATTGATTTAGCAGACCTGGTTTTTGTTTTTTGTTTTGTTGCCCTTACATTCATTTTGGTTTGGTTTTCCCCTTTTCAGTCGATCTGAGTACTGTCAGCCCCCTCATTTCAAATCCTTTTCTTCATGTTGTCCTCATTGTCTAGCCCTTTATGTCTCTTTTTCAGTCTCTTACTTTGATAGATACTATGTTCTGTAAATTATTTGATTTCATGAAAAACCAGTGCTTTTTAATTGTTTTTTGGCTGCCATAACAAATTGCCACAAATGTATTGGCTAAAAAATTTTTTAAAATTGCCCTGACTGGGTAGCTCAGTTAGCTAGAATATCCTCCTGAAATCTCAAGGTTGTGGGTTAGATCTTGGGTCAGGACACATGCAAGAGTCAACCAATGAATGCATAAATAAATGGAACAACAAATCTCTCTCTCTTTTAAAAAAATCAATAAAAAATTACCTTATAGTTCTTCAGGTCTGAAGTCAAATATAGGTCTCACTGGGCTAAACTCGTGTTGTCAGCAGGCTGAGTTCCTATCTGGAGTTTCAGGGAGAGAATCAGCTTCCTCACCTTTTTCCAGACCCCAGAGGCCTATTTCCTGAGTCCCTCCCAGTGGGATCACCCTGAAACCTTTTCTTCTACTTCTGAGGGCCTTTGTGATTTTATTAGTGATACCTGGATAACCCAGGACACTCTCCATAATTTAAGGTCAAATGATAGCAAATTTAACCCTTCTGCTGCCTTAATCCCCCCTTTTCATGTAATGTGACATACTCATAGTTTGGGGATTTCCATGTCTCCATGGTGGTTGGCCATGACTGTGTGACCACACTAATTTCCACCTGCTTTGCTGCATGCTATGGTATATACTAGTGATGGTGTACCTTTTGAGCTCGGCGTGCCAGTATTTTGAAAAACCCTAACTTAACTCTGGTGCTGTGTCACATATAGAAATTTTTTGATATTTGCAACCATAGTAAAACAAAGACTTATATTTTTGATATTTATTTTATATATTTAAATGCCATTTAACAAAGAAAAATCAACCAAAAAAATGAGTTCATGTGTCACCTCTGACACGCGTGTCAGGTTCACCATCACTGGTATATACTGTTCTTCATTATCTGTTATTTGCCTGATGCTTTTTCTCCTTTTGTGTTTCCCTCCTGCATTATCTATATGAATAAAAGCCTCGGTGGTTCTCGTGCCCTCGCACCCTCATGTCAGTACAAGATGGTTGCCCCCATGTCATCACAAGATGACCGCCTCCACATCGTCACAAAGATGGCCACCACAAAGATGGCCATCACAAAGATGGCCACCCCCATGTCGTCACAAGATGGCCACCCCCCCATCGTCACAAGGTGGCCACTACAAGATGGCTGGCAAGGGATGGCAGTTGGGGGGACCAGGCCAACAGGGGAGGGCAGTTGGGGGAGATCAGGCTGGCAGGTAGAAGTAGTTAGGGGCCAATCAGGCAGGCAGGCAGGCGAGAGGTTAGGAGCCAGCAGTCCGGGATTGTGAGAGGGATGTCCAATTGCCGTGCCTAAACTGGCAGTCGGACATCACCCGAGGGGTCCCAGATTGGAGAGGGTGCAGGCTGGGCTTAGGGATACCGCCTCAGTGCACGAACTTTGTGCACTGGGCTGCAAGTCCTATATAATAAAAGGCTAATATGCAAATAGACTGAATGGCAGAATAACCATACAACCGAACAACTGGTCTCTATGACATGCGCTGACCACCTGGCGGCACACGCAGAACATGGTGGACATTGGCCGTAGCGGGATGGTGGAGCAGGTGAGTGGGGGCACCAGACCAAGGGGGGGCACCTGTTGCTGTCATCGGGGCAAGCCTCTGGTGGTTGCTGAAAAGTCTTTGCTCCCACATGCTGTGATTCCACTTGGCGCTTGCACCCACTGCCAGCGCTGGAGCCACCACTCATGCCTGTTGCTGGCCGCGATCACTTGGCAGCAGCTGCTGGCCCTGATTGCCCCTTAAGGCTTCCCCACCTCCCCCTTCTCCTGAGGGATGATCAGGGCCAGATGCCGGCCCCACTCGCACCTGCAGCTGGTGCTGGAACCACTGCTCACTCCCGCTGCTGGTGCCTGGTGCCAGTACTGGTTGCTCAGCACCGTCAGTGGGTTCGAGCGGTGGCTGCTGGCCTGATTGCCCCTGAGGGCTTCTCCACCTCCCCCTGCTCCTGAGGGGCAATTGGGATAGCAGCCACCTCTCATGCCTGCTGACAGTGCCGGCCCCCTCCCACCTACTGAAGGCACTGGCCCCACTTCCTCTGCACTGTCAGTGTCAGCAGGTGCGAGTTGGGCTGGTGCTGTCAGCGTGTGGGAGCAGAGGCGTGATTGGGGCTGCCAACAGACAGGGGACTGGTGGCCAAGGTGGGAGGGGCCGGGCAGGGGCTTGGAGGATGGGCCGACACCCGGTCCTGTGCCCACCACAACCTTGCGGCCCACAGTTCCTTTCAAGGTGCACGGATTCATGCACTGGGTCCCTAGTCTTCACATAATTTTCATGATAGTTCCTTTAAAAATATATATCACTGATCTTTGAAATAATGGAGCTTTTGTGGAGTAGCTCTTTTTGGAAGAGTAGTTGGGGAAGGGCTAGTGTGTCCCTCAGGATTCTGTGGACATAGCTCAGGGAGTCTGTGAACTGGGGTGGATAATTTAATCCTCACCTGAGGATATTTTTTCTTTTTCTTTTTAATTAAATCTTTATTGTTGAAAGTATTACATGTCCCCTTTTCCCACATTAGCTCCTTCTAACCTGCACCCATTCCACACCCGGGGCCTTCACTACCCTACTGTCTGTGTCCATGGGTTATTCATATAGGCATACGAGTTCTTTGGTTGATCTCTTCCCACCCACCCACCATCCCTGCCTTTCCTCAAAGATTCTACAATCTGATCTATGCTTCTATGTCTCTGGATCTATTTTATTCATCAGTTTACATATAGTGTTCATTAGATTCCACATATGAGTAAGATCATGTGACACTTGTCTTTCTCTGACTGGCTTATTTTGCTTAGCATAATACTCTCCAAGTCCCTCCAACCTGTCTCAAAGGGTAAAAGATCCTTATTTTTTACAGCTGCATAGTATTCCATGGTGTAAATGTATCACAGCTATTTTTATCCACTCATCTACTGATGGGCACTTGGGATGTTTCCAGATCTTAGCAATTGTAAATTGTGCTACTGTTATGAACATACGGGTGCATATGTTCTTTCTGATTGATGCTTTCTTTTTTAGGAAATATTCCTAAAAATGGGATCACTGGGTCAAATGACAGTTCCATATTTAATTTTTTGAGGAAACTCCATACTGTTTTCCATAATGGCTGCACCAGTCTGCATTCCCACCAGCAATGTACTAGGGTTCCCTTTTCTCCACATCCTTGCCAGCACTTGTCATTTGTTGATGGTAGCCATTCTGACAGGTATGAGGTGATACCTCATTGTCGTTTTAATTTGCATCTCTGTGATAAGCAGTGACGTTGAGCATTTTTTCATATGTTTCTTGGCCATCTGAAAAAGACCAAGAGATATATGGGTCCTTTGCTCATTTTTTAATTGGGTTTGTCTTCCTTTTGTTAAGTTGTATGAGTTCCTTATATATTTTGGATATTAACTCTTTGTCAGATGTATCATTTTTTTTGTCAGATGTATCATTGCCAAATATATTCTCCCATACAGTGGGCTCCTTTTCCATTTTGTTGATGATTTCTTTTGCTGTGCAGAAGCTTTTTATTTTGATGTAGTACCATTTGTTTATTTTCTCCTTTGTTTCCATTGCCCTAGGATCTGTCATATGTCATATTTCTATGACATATGTCTGTTATGTTGCTGCCTATGGCTTCTTCTAAGAATTTTATAGTTTCCCATCTTACATTTAAGTCCTTTATCAATTTTGAGTTTTTTTGTGTGTATGGTGTAAGTTGGGGACCTCG
>NW_006291187.1:160897-176466 GCF_000327345.1 Myotis davidii | reverse complement strand
ATCAAGTATGCATAACATGTTCTCAAAAAAGTAGGGTTGGCACACAGAAGAATTTTGAGTCAGAGATTTTGCTGGTTTTGGCACGCACTCACAAAAAGGTTGCCCACCCCTACCTTAGGAGGTATATCCATAAACATATAGCACAAAACATGTCTGAGATCTGTTGCCTATGTTTTCTTCTAGGAGTTTTATGGTTTCACCATTTACATTTAAGTGTTTTATCCATTTTGAGTTTATTCTTGTGTTTGGCATAAGTTAGTGATCTATTTTCATTTTTTTTTGCATGTATCTGTACAATTTCCCCAACACCATTTATTGGAGAAACTGTCTGACTCCACTGTATGCTCTTGCCTCCTTTGCCAAATATTAATTGAGCTTAATAGCTTGGTAAATTTCTGGGATCTCTCTGTTCCATTGGTTTATATGTCAATGATGAGTCCAGCCAGCGTGGCTCAGTGGTTGGGTGTTGATCTATGAACCAGGAGGTCATGGTTCGATTCCTGGTTAGGGCATAAACCTGGGTTCTTTATGAACCAGGGGGGTCACGGTTTGATTCCTAGTTAGGGCATATGCTTGGGTTGTGGGCTCGATCATCAGTATAGGGCATGCAGGAGGCAACCAATCAATAATTCCCTCTCCCTTCCTCTTTGAAATCAATAAACATATATTTTTTAAAAAAGATTTTCTCTTTCATCTGTAATTTTTGGGATTTTAATTATGATGTGTCTCTGCATAGGTCTGCTTGGATTCTTGCTTGGTGCTCCTGGAACTTGTGTGACCTTTTCCTTTACTGGGTTAGGAAAGTTTTCTGTTATTTCTTCAAACATGTTCTGTATGCTTTTCTCACTTTCTTCCCCTTCTGGTTTCCTATTATGTGAATACTAGTGGCCTGGTGCACGAAATTCATGCATGGAGGGTGGGGGTTCCCTCAGCCCAGCCTGCACCCTCTCCAATGGGGGAACCCTTGGAGGATGTCTGACTGCCTGTTTAGGCCTGATTCCTGTAGGGATCCCTCTCGCTATCTGGGACTGCTGGCTCCTAATTGCTCACCTGCCTGCCTGCCTGATTGCCCCCAACTGCCCGTCCCTGCCTGCCTGATCTCGCCTCCAATGGCCCTCCCCTGCCAGCCTGATCGTGCCTCTAACTGCTCTTTCCTGCTGGCCTGATCGCCCCAACTGCCCCCCAACCCCTGTTGGCCTGCTTGCTGGCAGGGGGGGATCGGGCCTAAACTGGCAGTCGGACATCCTTCTTGCAATCCAGAACTGTTGGCTCCTAACTGCTCACCTGCCTGCCTGGCTGATTGCCCCTAACTACTTTGTCTGCCAACCTGCTTGCCCTCAACTGCCCCCCGCCAGTTTTCTTGCCCCTAACTGCCCCCCCGCCAGCCGGGTGACCCCCATCTGCCCCCCTGCCAGCCTGATTGCCCCCAACTGCCCGTCCCTGCCTGCCTGATCTCACCTCCAATGGCCCTCCCCTGCCAGCCTGATCGTGCCTCTAACTGCTCTTTCCTGCTGGCCTGATCGCCCCAACTGCCCCCCAACCCCTGTTGGCCTGCTTGCTGGCAGACCCTTTTATTAGTATAGATAGAGGCCTGGTGCACGGGTGGGGGCCAGCTGGTTTGCTCTGAAGGGTGTCCCGGATCAGGGTGGGGTCACCTTGCGGGGCAGGGTGGCCTGGGTGAGAGGCCTGTGGTGGTTTGCAGGCTGGCCATGCCCCCATTGGGGTGAGGGTCCCCACTGGGGATGGTGTTGGCCTTGGCAAGGGGCTGTGGCAGTTTGCAGGCCAGCCATGCTCCCATGGGGTGAAAGTCCCTGCTCGGGGGGAGCGTAGCCAGCCTGAGTGAGGGGCTGATGTCTGTTTGCAGGCTGGCCATGCCCCCCAGCAGGGACCCTCACCCTATGGGGACATGACCAGCCTGGGTAAGGGGCTGAGGGGTATTTTAAGGCTGGCCAGTCCACCCAGCAGGAACCCTCACACTGATGGTGGTGTGGCCAGCTTGGGTGAGGGGCTGAGGGCCATTTGCAGGCCCCTCCCTGGGCAGCCGGCCTGGGCTACCCAGGCAGGAAGCTTGGGTCGCTCCTGGTGACAGAGGAAGCCGACCCAAGCCTCCTGCTTGCTCTGGCCTGCTCCGTGGTTGCCACCCACAGGCCCCTCTTTTGGTGGCTGGACCAGGTGGATGGGAATCTTGGCTTCCTCTGTTGCCAGGAGCGACCCAAGCTTCCTGCCTGCTCTGGCTGGCTCCGTGGCCACCACCATCTTCGTCCTGCTAATTTGCATATTCACTCCTGATTGACTGTGGGGTGGCTTCATGGAGGTATGGTTAATTTACATATTTGTCTATTATTTGTGTAGATTGTTATGTGTTTATGTTGTCCCACAGTTCCCTTAAGCTGTCCTCCTGTTTTTTAATTGTTTTTTTTCCCTTAGGTTCTCTGATTGAGTGATTATTTCAACTTTGTCTTCTAATTCACTGATTTGATCCTCATCTTCCCCTAATCTGATGTGTATCCCTTCTAATGTGTTCTTTATTTGTGCTATATCATTCTTTATTTCTGTTTTCATAATTACTATATTTGTTCTATGCTGTTGAGCATCTTTATCATTATTCTGAATTCATTTAGCTCTTCTTCTGCAGAATTCTCTTGTTCTTTCATTTGGGGGTTGTTTCTTTGTCTCCTCATTTTGGCTTCCTGTTTGGGTTTGTGACTATGTATTAGTAGATATGCTACATCTCTCAATATCTAGTGCAGGACAATGGCAAACACTGTTTTGACTAATTCAATTGGGCAGAGACTCAAAGCCTCTAGACTGCCTCTGCCTACAGGTTGATAGATTCTGTGTTGAAGAGCTCTCAGGGAATCATCCACAGATGTGGCAAGAGATTTTATATAATAGGGTGGGGCAATTGCTTCTGCCTGGAGGCTAATTATTATTCTCAGTTTCTTAATGGGCCTCAGAAACTCCACACTATGGCACAACAGAATGGGTCAACTGTCTTTCCCCCAAACAATGTATCCTGTGTAGAAAATGTCTATGTGAGAAAGATGACCTCAGCAGCATGAGATAATGACTCAGCACAGGAAACCAGGGTATCTGCCTTCTCAGCTCTATCCCCAGAGTGCCCAATCCTGATTTCTGTTCACACAGCTCCAATCCACTGTGCCAGAGCACAAGGAGAGTGTCTGCAAAGGGAATTTTGTGCATTGGCCCTTTAAAAGGGTTCCTGAATTTCCAGTCATCTCTCTCTGCCAGATAGCAACCAGTTTCTTTTCACAGCCAGATGTTATGTGAGTACCCTTCTCAGTTCTGTGCTCTCTGCTGGGGTGCCCAGCTTGGTGATTTCTCAAGTGGCAACCCTCCACGGCCGAGATATCTCTTTGGAAGTTCAGTTGCTGTTTGTGGGAGCCTGGCCAGCCCTTTCCTGCCTCTACTCCCTCCTACTAGTTTCTATGCGGTCTCCACTTCTGTCCTCAATTATCAGGGATCTCTCCACCTAGTCTTTTATTCATTATTCAGAGAGATTTTCTGTATTTTAATTGTAGTTCCAGTTTGGTCCTGGAGTGTCTGTGCATGATCCACTTATTCCACCATCATTCCTAAACTCCGAAGTCTTTATTTTTTATTAGTGCTATGTCAGTGTTTATTTCTGACTGGTGTTTTTTAAGTTACTATATATTTTTGCATGCTGTTGAGTGTCTTTGCCATCATTATTCTGAACTCTTCATCAGGTAAATTTCTTATCTCCATTTCGTTTAACTCTTCTGTAATATTTTCTTATTCTCTCCATTGGGTCTTATTTTTTTTTAATTGCATATTTCTTTTTTAAAAAATATATTTTATTGATTTTTTTACAGAGAAGAAGGGAGAGGGATAGAGAGTCAGAAACATCAATGAGAGAGAAACATCAATTAGCTGCCTCCTGCACACCCCCCACTGGGGATGTGCCCACAACCAAGGTACATGCCCTTAACCAGAATCGAACCTGGGACCTTTTGGTTCGCAGGCCAACACTCTATCCACTGAGCCACACCAGTTAGGGCTGGGTCTTATTTTTTTGTCTTCCCATTTTGGTTGACTGTTTGGGTTGCTATCTATGTATTAGGTAGATCATCTGTGAATCCCAGTCTCTAGTGCAGGACAATGTCAGATGCTGTTTCTGACTAGCCCTGACTACCCTGTTTGGGGTTATCAGCAGTCCACATCTTGTGGCTCCCTCTGCTGGGGCTGGGTACCTTTGGAAAGGACCAAGTTGTGCACCAGGGTTCTACTTTTCCTAGCCCCACGCCCAGAGGTGATCAGGCAAAGATTCTAAAACTCTAGAGGTCTGCCTCTGCCTGCAGTTTGATTGTTATCAGCTTTGATTAGCCTCAGGATATTGACCACAGGGTGGGGTGAGAGGTCTCCCAACAGGGTGGAGCAACTGTTTTTCCTCCAGGCCAATACTGGCTGGATAGCAAAGATCCATTAGAGCAGTGGTTCTCAACCTTCCTAATGCCGCGACCCTTTAATACAGTTCCTCATGTTGTGGTGACCCCCCCAACCATAAAATTATTTTTGTTGCTACTTCATAATTGTAATTTTGCTACTATTATGAATCGTAATGTAAATATCTGATATGCAGGATGTATTTTCATTGATACACATTGAACATAATTAAAGCATAGTGATTAATCACAAAAACAATATATAACTATATATGTGTTTTCCAATGGTCTTAGGTGATCCCTGTGAAAGCGGTTGAGAACTGCTGCAGAGAAAGATGTCCTCTGCAATGTGAGGGAACGTCTCAGCACAGGAAACCCAGGTGTCTGTCTTCAGAGCTTCAACCTCAGAGCCCCCAAACCTAGCTTCTGCTCACACAACTCTAGTCCACTCTGCCTTCCCTCTCCTGGAGCCCAAGGTGAGTGGCTGCACATGAAGTTTTGTGCATTATCTCTTTAAGAGGGTGTCTGCATTTCCAGCTGCCTCTGGCTGGCAGATAGCAATCCTGCTGCTTTTCACAGCCAGGTGTTATGTGAGCACCTTTCTCAGTTCTGGTGCTCTGGCCTGGGGAGACCAGCTTGGGGTTTAAACCTCAGAGTTCTCAGTAGGATACCCCCACCCCTGAGATATCCTTCTGGACTTTCAGCTGCTGGGAGTCCAGTCTCCTCTTTCGCACCTCTGCACTTCCTACCAGTCTCTATGTGGTCTCCATTTTCTGTCCTTGTTCATCAGGGTTCTCTCCACCTAGTCTTCAGTTGATTTTTCAGGGTGATTTTCTTTGTATTTTAGTTGTATTTCCAGTTTGGTCCTGGGAGAGTGTCAGTGTAGCTTCCACTTACTCCATCACCGTTTTTAATCCTAATTCTCTGAAGATATTTTCCCATTGATTTCCCCAGAGCCCCTGAGAGTGGAAGGGGAAGATACACACACACTGAGAACCATCAATTTGAGAGAGCAGCATTGATTGGCTGCCTCCTACACACACCCCAGCTGGGGTCAAGGATTGATCTGGGTGGCAAAATTTTTAATCTTGATTTTTTTTCTAATGAATGCAGGTGGCTCAGCCCAGTAGTGTCTCTAGAGCAGCTGTGGGCAAACTACGGCCCGCGGGCCAGATCTGGCCCGTTTGGCTGTTCTATCCGGCCCGCGGAGCCAAAAGAGCAGAGGGTTCTCTTGCTCTCCCCTCCGCTCCTTCACCAGCAGGAGTGTTAACATGTATTAGTTCATACAAACACTCCATCCATGCTTTTGTTCCGGCCCTCCGGTCCAGTTTAAGAACGCATTGTGGCCCTCGAGTCAAAAAGTTTGCCCACCCCTGCCTAGAGCCTATTCATTTGTCACTAGTAGAAATTAGAGATATTTTCAAATTACTTTACAATTGATAGGCTGAAATATCAATTATCCTTATCACCACTTCCAAATTATACCAGTTAATAGGTCCACTGCTAAACCTCATTAATTGGTGCATATATATTACAAACTTAAAAAAATTTGGGAGCTGCATTTCACTATAAGGCTGTCTTCAATAGCTTATGTGTTTTATTTTATGTACTTGGAAACACTGTTCTGAGAAGGGTCCATCCATTTCTGGCTCTCACTTCTCTCTCTATTGGCCCTCCCCAGTAAAGGAAGTTCCCTTGACTCATGTCAAAACCCTGCCATCACAGATTGTGGTGGTTAGTTGGCCTTGTCTTGGCTGATGGCATCAGCATGGGTCAGGCTGCAATTACCCAGCATCTCTCCACACTGGTCACAGACTCTTAAAAATGCACAGCCCTGTGTCATCCTGATACTGGCATTGGGTGTTTGGGTTCTCCAAGATAAAAACTGAGAGGAGACACAGAAGAAATTTCCAGAAAGATTTTACTAAGCTTATTCTCCAGCACAAGGGAAGCAGCACAGAGAAAATGAAGGTCCTCTGAACTGGCTCTGCTTGGCTGTTTTTATAAGCTGGGGACAAAGCAGCTTTTCGAAAAAGGCAGGCTTATAAAATTTTCCACAAGGGAGTTGGAGAAGCAAGTGCTTAAAAGAGAGATACGATTTTGTATTTTTTTTGTATTTTTTTTTAGCAGAGAGTGGAGGGGTGGTGACATTCTTGTGGTCAGCTTATCTGGCATTCCTTCTGGCCACCTGGCATCCACATCCTTGGGATCAGGGAAGGGGTGGTGGGGTAGAGCCACTCAGATAATTCTTTTTTTTTTTTAATTTTGTTTTATTGCTTAAAGTATTACAAAGAGTATTACATATGTCTCCCTTTTTTTCCTACTTGACCTTCCTCACACTTCCCCTAACCAATGTGTCTTGTGTCCATTGGTTATGCATGCATACAAGTCCTTCTTATCCGGTGTTCCTGGGATCCCAGGCCCAGGTCCTTATGCTGTCTCAATCTGAATGTCCTGCCACTGTTGTGGTCCAAGGGCTCAAAAACATTAGGTGACTTTCCCATATACTAGAACTTGCAGTGCTCAGGCAGGCAAGGCTGGGCTTGAAGCTGTCCACTAGTGTGTCCCCTACTCTAGAAAGCCCTGGCTCTCTGTATTTTCTTCTGGAGGGTTTCCTTCATCATTTGCTTCCTCATCTCAGTTCCTGGTTCCAAGTGCCTTTGGAGTCTCTCATGACTGGTGACTTCATAGACGTGTAAGTCCTTTTTCTGTTTCTCTTTCTTGTCTGGATTAATTTTAGAGATGACACAGGGGTTAGTTTCTCCTGCCCTGTTTTATGTTGTTGTTGTTGTTTTTTTGTGTGTGTGTGTCTGTTTAGCTTTCTTTGTAACTTTTTAAAAGTTGCTGAAATTCTTTATAACAAAGAGATGGCACAGAATCACCTGAAGCAGAAACATCATAGGGATGATCTCAGAGGCAAAAATGTGGTATGTGTCTGTTTTCCAGTCTTTTATGTAAGCTTATATCAATATTTGAAATATTTAATTCATCTGCATGTACATGAATGTCTCTAATAAAGTGAAATATAACTGCTTACTTTTAACTTTGAGCCTCAGGAGTAGCATTGATGCTACATCTTTTCTTTACTCTCTCCTGGGCTTAAGAGAGAGTAAATCAGGGGAGGAAATGTATGAAATAATTGATTTTTTTAAATCGTGGAATACACACACACACACACACACACACACACACACACATTACATGAAATAGACCATTTTAACCATTTCAAATTTATAGTTCAGCAATGTTAAGTACATTCAAATGGTTGTGCAATGATTACCACTATCCATTTCTAGAACTCTTTTTTTTTTGTCTTGCAAAACTAACATTCTGTCCCCATTAAACAACTCCCCATTCCCTCCTCCCCTCAGTCCCTGTCAACCACCTTTCTACTTTGTATTTCAAGTACTCTATAAACCTCATATAGGTGGAACCACACAGTACTTGCTCTTTTGTGACTGGTTTATTTCAGTGGAGCTTAATGTTCTAAAACGTTCTGTAGCAAGTATCAGATTTTTCCTTTCTTTTTAAGGCTAAATAACATTCCATTGTATGTATAGACCACACTTTGTTTAACCACTTATTATTTGATGAGCACGGAGGTTGATCCTACCTTTTTGCTATTGCAAAAAAAAAAAAAAAATGCTGCTACAGACATGGGTGTAGTAAGATAACTGTTCTTTTGTTTTTATATATAACCAAACTTGACCAAACATCCCTTCTTTCTGATGAAGAAACTGAAATGTTTTTCTTTGTTTAAATATAGACTTTCAATTATAGAATGAATAAGTTCTGGGGATCCAAAGTACAGCACAGTGACTATAGTTAAGAATACTGTATTGTATACTTGAATTTTTTTTTATATACTTGAAATTTTTAAAGAGAGTAATCTTAAATATTTTCACCACACACACAGAAGTAACTATGTTAAGTGACAGATGTGTTAAATGACCTTGTTGTGGTAATCGTTTCACAATATATAAGTGTATCAAATAATCACCTTGTATACTTTAAACTTACACAATGTTATCTGTCAATTATCTTAATAAATTTGGGAGGAGGAAGAAATGATACGGCTGAGAGTCAGAAGTTGGCAATTCAAAAATCTTAGTTTCTAGCAGGCAATATGAATGAGAGGTATGGACTGAGTCTAAGAGGTACAGAGAGTGATAGAGGATATGGAAAGCTGAAGAGTTCATACTCTAGCTCAGTCAGGCCACCTGCCCTAGCTTCAAGTTTCATGTTATTTGAAGGAATAAGATGGTTGAATTGGTTCTAGATTTCAAAGACTTAGACAGAAACCTAAAATCTATTCAATAAAACATCTCCGATTTTATTTGTTGGTAACTAATTTATTTATTTACTTTTCTTGTTGATTTTAGAGAGAGAAGAAGGGAGAGGGAGAGAGAGAGATAAACATCCACTGGCTGCCTTCCACACTCCTACCAGGGATCAAACCCACAATCTGGGTATTTACCCTGACCCGGAATAGAACTGGAGACCTTTTGATGCATGGGAGGATGCTCAACCAACTGAGCCACACCAGCCAGGGCTGTTGGTAACTAATTTAAAAATGTAATTAAACTGTGAGGCCAAGATTTTGCTTTTAACCCTAATAACTAAATATTCGCTTTTTCTTCCTAGGAAGAATTAATTATAAATTTATATTAAAGGAGACAAAAATAGTAAAAAAAAAAACAAACCAACAGCACTGAAAATTATACAGAAAAAAAATTCTAGAAGGAATTGAATATAACCCTTCTTATGTGAAAATGTTTATTGTTCATCAATAAGATTGAAATGTAAATGACTTGCTTATTAATCTTGTGTTTATTGATGTAAGGTTCACAAATTCTCACCACACCAACAGCTGCTTCTGAGATGCAACTTATCTGTGTTTTCATTACCCCTAGAATGTTTGTTTTCCTCCTAGTTTCAGGTTTGCAATAAAGGTCCTAGATTTGCTTTAACTTGGAATGAGCCCTCTCCAAATACTGTGGAGTCCTAAGGGAGAATCAGTTAAGGTAGATGAGGTGAGGACTGTGGACGAAAGGGGCCACACGCTGACCTGACAAGCTCAGGGAAGGCCTGCGTGGCAGCCTAGCAGACTCAGAGACCTAAAATAACCACAAAGGATGGTCTGAAATTAAACTTTAACTAAAAGCAGTGATGGTGGGCAGTTATGTCCTAGGCCAGTATCTTCACTGACAAGATCAACTTTGATCCTTACTGAGCCCATTTGCCTTTTTGCCTCTAAGATAGCATACCCTTTGAAATGTCTGGGTCACTTGGAACTTCCCTTTCTGCTTCCCGGCATATGTCGACAGTTTGGCTCAGACACACTCACAATATTCTTTACAGGTTTCAATGGTTTTTACGTTAACAGGACCCATAGTTGGCACTTTATCATGAGGGTCTCTGACTGAGGTGCTCTTCATGAGAGTAATTTTAGAGAAAAGTTTATAAACACAAAACAGGGAAAGTTAAATGGAACAAAAATGCCAATTCCAAATAAGGTGCATAGGTGTTCGTATGGAGGACTTGTCTGTTATAGAGCAGGAATTGACAACGTACTTTTTACAATCATAAGTCATATCTTCTTCAATCCATGTTCCAGCAAGTGTTGGGGCCCAAGAATTGTGGGACTTGTGGACGAAAAGAGCCACATGCTAACCTGACAAGCTCAAGACCTTCAAAAGATGGTCTGAAAATTAAATATTTAACTACAAACAGGTTATAGTGGGTAGTCATGTCATAGGCCAGGGGTGGGCAACCTTTTTGTGAGTGCGTGTCAAAACCAGCAAAATCTCTGACTCAAAATTCTTCTGCGTGCCAACCCTAATTTTTTGAGAACATGTTACACATACTTGATATCTCTTAAGGTGTAGGTATGTGAAGAACCTTGAAGAAATAATAAAATTCATTCGAGTGACAAAAACACAGTATATGATGATGAAAAATACATTTATTTTTTAATGTAAACATGTACACTGATAGTCTGACAGAAAACTTTATGACTCCGTTTGATATTATCAGTGGGACTTTTGCTGCTGCATCACAGAGATTTTACATCAGGTTTATATTTCGTGACCTTCAGAGATATGCACGAGCTACTACTTTCATCTGTCAGGCTACTCCTATTGCAAGACTTAACAGAATTCATTACTGAGAACAAAGATTCACAACTGTAAATGGAAGATTATAAGAGAGGCTTTTGCATGCCAGCAAAATTTACTGGTGTGTTGTGTTTGGTACATGTGCCAGGGGTTGCCCACCTCTGTCCTAGGCCAATATTTTCCCCGACAAAGATTAACTTTGATCTTTACTGAGCCCATTTGCCTTTCGGCCTCTAAGATAACATATCTGTGAGATGTCTTGGTAACTTGTAACTTCCTTTCCCACCCCCTCCCCCCCCTCAGGGCACAACAAATGGCACCAGCACATTCCCTCATTGTTATTGTTATCAAGTTAATCATTAACTGTTAATTATGTTAAACTATCCTGTACCCATCTGTGTAAAAGAAGCACATGTCCATCATTTCACTTTTTACCCTATCCCAGAGGTTACCCCCTCCCTGCTTTGCTTAATCCCACCTCCTTAATCTATCACCAATGAATTTCATGTAACTCACCTATATCCCTTTCCTTTGGCTGCTATGTATAAATACAGAAGTAACCCTCCATTCTCCAGAGCATTATCGCATTTCATTGAGGTTCTGCTTTCCGGCATATTTTGACAGTGTGGCTCAAATAAATTCACAAAAATTCTTTACAGGTCTGAATTCTTTTTTACGTTAACAGACTGTGAAGCAATTGGACACATAAATGCAATGAAACCAATCTCATCTGAGACACTGGGGATGGCCACCCCCAGCGGCCCAATCCTAGGGAAATATTGCTCCATGAATAAGGAGAGTGCAGTAGGGACAGGGCCTATGCCAGCTTCCCCTCCATATAAGGACTCACAAAGACTCAGCAATGCAAAATTATAACTTTACTTTCTAACACTGAATCCCCCCCCCCCCGCTCTTCTTTTCTTTATTAATGACTTGAGATACATACAGATGTAATAAAAATTTACATAAAAGGCTCAAGCATCTTCGAGATCTTCAGGCATCATGCTCATTTCATGACAATTGCCTCCTGTTAATACTGTGTAACAGAAACTGGGCATTCACAGGTACGCCATTACTCAAATATATTCCTATCTTTTTCAAAATAATTCTTTATTGTTGAAAGTATTACATATGTCTCCTTTTCCTCCCTATTGACCCCCTCCAGTCTGCTCCCACCCCAGGCCCTCACCACTCCATTGTCTGTATCCATGGGTCATGCATGTGTGGATACAAGGTCCTTGGTTGATTATCTCCCACCCACCCATGCTCCCTCACCTTTCCTCCAGGAGTCCACACTCTGTTCCATGCTTCCATGTCTCTGGATCCACTTCTTCATCAGTTTATTTTGTTACTTAGATTCCACATATGAGTGAGATCATATAATACTTGTCTTTCTCTGACTAACTTATTTCACTTATCATGATACTCTCCACTCCCTCCATGCTTTCTCAAAGAGTAAGATATTACACTTTTCACTGCTGCATAGTATTCCATGGTATAAATGTACCACAGCTTTTTTTTGGTATTTTTTTTTTTATTGCTTAAGGTATTACATATGTGTCCTTATCTCCCCATTGACCCCAGTCCCCACTCATGCCCTCACCTGCCTGTTGTCTGTGTCCATTGGTTAGGCTTACATGCATGCATACAAGTCCTTTGGTTGATCTCTTCCCCTTACCCCCACCCTCCCCTACCTTCCCTGTGAGGTTTGAAGGTCTGATCGATGCTTCTCTGTCTCTGGATCTGTTTTTGTTCATCAGTTTATGTTCATTATATTCCACACATGAGTGAGATCATGTGATATTTATCTTTCTCTGACTGGCTTATTTCGCTTAGCATAATGCCCTCCAGGTCCATCCATGCTGTTGCAAATGGTAAGAATTCATTATTTTTTACAACAGCATAGTATTCCATTATGTATATGTATCATAGTTTTCTAACCATTCATCTGCTGATGGGAACTTAGGCTATTTCTAAATCTTAGCTATTGTAAATGGTGCTGCTATGAACATAGAGGTGCATATATCCTTTCTGACTGGTAATTCTGGTTTCTTGGGATATATTCCTAGAAGTGGAATCACTGAGTTGAATGAGAGTTCCATTTTTATTTTTTTGAGGAAACTCCATACCGTTTTCCACAGTGGCTGCATCAGTCTGCATTCCCACCAGTAGTGCTTGTGTCGTTGATGGTTTCTTTTGCTGTACCGAAGCTTTTTACTTTAATGTAGTCCCATTTGTTTATTTTCTCTTTAGTTTCCATTGCCCTAGGAGCTGTATCAGTGAAGATGTTGCTTTGGCATAAGTCTACTATTTTCCTGCCTGTGGTTTCCTCTAATATTTTTATGGTTTCCTGTCTTATGTTTCAGTCCTTTATTCATTTTAGTTTACTTTTGTGTATGGTGTAAGTGGTGGTCTAGTTTCATATTTTTGTCCAATTTTCCCAACACTATTGAAGAGACTGTCTTGACTCCATTGTATGTTCTTGCCTCCTTTGTCAAATATTAATTGAGCATAGTGGTTTGGATCGATTTCTGTGTTCTCTGTTTTGTTCCATTGATCTATATGTCTGTTCTTGTTCTAGTACCAGACAGTTTTGAGAACAGAGGCTCTGCAATACAGCTTGATATCTGGTATTGAGATCCATCCAACTTTTTCTTCTTTCTCAGGATTACTGCAGCTTTTCGGGGTCTTTCTTTTATTCCAGATGAATTTTTGGAGAGTTCATTCTAGGTCTGTGTAATATGCTATTGGTATTTTAATGGGGAGTTCATTGAATCTATAAATTGCTTTGGGTAGTATGGATATTTTAATGATGTTGATTTTACCAATCCATGAACACGGTGTGTTCTTCCATTTGTTTATATCTTCCTCCATCTCTTTTTTCAGTGTCCTATACTTTTCCAAGTACATGTCTTTTACCTCCTTAGTTAAGTTTATTCCTAGGTATCTTAAATTTATTGTGTGCGATGGTAAATGGGATTCTTTTTAAAAACTCTTTCTGTAAGTTCACTACTGGTGTATAAAAATGCCATAGAATTCTTGGTGTTAAATTTTTATCCTGCTACATTGCTGAATTCATTTATTAAGTCTAATAATTTTTTGATGGAGTATTTAGGGTTTTCTATGTACAGTATCATGTCATCTGCAAATAATGACAGCTTTACATCTTTTTTTCCAATTTTGATACCTTTCATTTCTTCTTCTTGTCTAATTTCTTTGTCTAGCACTTCCAGAACTTTGTTGAACAGGGGTGGTAAGAGTGGGCATCCTTGTCTTGTTCCTGTTCTTAGGTGAAATGGTTTTTCCCCATTGAGTATGATGTTGGCTGTAGGTTTGTAATATATGGCTTTTATTATGTTGAGGTATTATCCCTCTATTCCCATTTTGCTGAGGGTTTTTATCAAGAAAGGGTGTTGGATTTTGTCAAATGCTTTTTCTGCATCAAGTGATATGACTCTTTAATTTTTATCATTCAATTTATTTATGTGATTTATCACGTTTATTGATTTTTGGATATTATACCAGCCTTGCATCCCTGGAACAAATCTTACTTGGTCATGGTGTATATGATCTTTCTGATGTACTGCTGGATCCAAATTGCTAGAATTTTGTTGAAGATTTTGGCATCTAAGTTCATGAGCGATATTGGCCTGTAGTTCTCTTTCATTGTGTTGTCTTTATCTTGCTTTGGTATTAGGGTGATGCTGGCTTCATTGAGCTTGGAAGTTTTCCTTCCTCTGAGTTTTTGGGAATAGTCTGAGGAGGATAGGTTTTAGTTCTTCCTTGAATGTTTGGTAAAACTCCCCTCTGAAGCTGTCTGGCCCCGGTCTTTTGCTTGCTGGAAGCTTTTTGATGACTGCTTCAATTTCCTCCATAGTTATGAGCTATTGAAATTTTTAGATTCTTCCTGATTGAGTTTTGAAAGGTTGTATTTTTCTAGGAATATGTTCACTTCCTCTAGGTTGTCTAGTTTGTTGGAACAGAGCTGTTCATAGTATTTTTTAACAATCCTTTGTATTTCTGTGAGTTCTGTTGTTATTTCACCTCTTTCATTTCTAATTTTGTTTATTTGGGTCCTCTCTCTTTGCTTCTTGGTGAGCCCGGCTAGAGGTTCATTAATCTTGTTTATCCTTTCAAAGAACCAGCTCTTGGTGTTGTTGATCTTTTGTATTTTTTTTTTTTTTGGTTTCTATGTCATTTATTTCTGCTCTGATCTTTATTATCTCCTTCCTTCTGCTCACTCTGGGCTTTTCTTATTGCTCTCTTTCTAATTGTTTAAGTTGTATAGTTAGATAATTTATCACCATTTTTCCTTTTGTGTGTGTGTGTGTTTTTTTTCAGGTATGCCTGTAGAGCTATAAACTTCCTTCTCAGGACTGCTTTCACTGTGTCCCATAGATTTTGGATTGTTGTGTTTTCATTGTCATTCGTTTCCAGGATGTTTTTAATTTCTTCTTTGATCTCTTTGGTAACCTCATAATTGTTTAATAGCATGCTATTCAGCTTCCAAGTGTTTGAATTTTTTGATTGTTTTTATTGTAGTTTTATTGTAGTTTATTTCTAATACTAGTGGCACATGAAATTCGTGCACAGGGGAGGGGGAGTTCCTCAGCCTGGCCTACACCTTCTCCAATCTGGGACCCCTCAAAGGATTTCCTACTGCCAGTTTACAGGGATCAGGCCTAAACCGGCAGTTGGACATCCCTCAAGCAATTTGGAACTGCTGGCTCCTAACCCCTAGCCTGCCTGCCTGATTGCCCCTAACCACTCTGCCTGCCAACCTGCTCACCCCCAACTGCCCCCTGCTGCTGGCTTGCTTGCCCCCAAATGCCCCCCACCAGCCTGATTACCCCCAACTGCCTCCCCTGCCAGCCTGCTCACCACAAACTGCCCCCCTTGCTGTCTTGATTGCCCCCTTCTTCCCTCCCCACTGGCTTGCTAGCCCCCAACTGCCCCTCCCCCCGCTGTCCTGATTACCTCCAACTGCCTCCCACTGATTGCCTGCTTGCCCCCAATTGGCCCACCGGCC
>NW_006291187.1:155766-160847 GCF_000327345.1 Myotis davidii | reverse complement strand
GTCACAGCCCCGTCAAGGTGGGGGTCCCCAGTGGGGTGCCTGGCCAGCCTAGGTGAGAGGCTGATGGCTGTTTGAAGGCTGGCCATGTCCCCCAGTGACCCAAGCTCCCAGCCCCTCCTTTTTTCTTTTTCTTTTCTTTCAGTGCCTCCTTGAGTGGAGGGAAGCTGGTAACTAGGATTTATTTATCTTCTATAATTGAAACTTTGTAGCCTTGAGCGGAGCCCAGGGTGGGCCAGACCAGGTGGGAAGCTTGGCTTCCTCCATTGCCAGGGGCAACCCAAGCCTCCTACTCACTCCAGCTCCGTGGCCGCTGCCATCTTGGTTGGGTTAATTTGCATACTCACTTCTGATTGGCTTGTGGGAGTGGTTTGTGGGTGTAGCAGAGTGGCAGAGTGATGGTTTATTTGCATGTTTCTCTTTTATTAGTTTAGATTATGCCATTGTGGTCTGAGAAGATGCTTGATATGATTTCAATCTTCTTGAATTTGGAGAGACTTTTCCTGTGACCCATTTTCTATCTTTGAAAATGTCCCATGTGCACTTGAGAAGTTTGTATATTCCATGGCTTTGAGGTGAAATGTTCTGAAGATGTCAATTAAATCCATCTGATCTTGTGAGTCATTTAGGATTGTTGTTTCATTGCTGATTTTTTGCCTAGAGGATTTATCCAGTGATGTCAGTGGGGTATTAAAGTCCCCTACAATAATTGTACTGTTGTCGATCTCTCCCTTGATATCTTCCAGGAGTTTTTTTTTTTAATATTTGGGTGCTCCTGCATTGGGTGCATAAACGTTTACCAGGGTTATATCCTCTTGTTGTATCAATCCCTTTAGTATTATGAAGTGGCCTTCCTTATCTCTTGTTATGGCCTTCACTCTGAGGTCTGCTTTGTCAGATATAAGTATTCTTACTGCAGCTTTTTTTTTAATTTCCATTTGCCTCAAAGATATTTTTCCATCCCTTCACTTTCAGTCTGCGTGAGTCCCTTGTTCTGAGGTGGGTCTTTTGTAGAGAGCATATATCTATGGGTCATGTTTTTTTATCCATTCAGCCAATTGATGTCTCTTGATTGGAGCATTTAGTCCATTCAAGTTTAAAGTTATTATTGATAGGTACTTATTTGTAGCCATTTTAATTTTTTTTATGCCTGTGTTCCTGCTTCCCTTTTTATTTCTTCTTTTTACACCAGTCCTTTTAGCATTTCTTGCATTGCTGGCTTAGTAGTGATAAACTCCCTTAGTTTGTTTTGTTTTGTTTTGTTTGTGAAGCTCCTTATTTCCCCTTCAATTTTGAATGATAGCTTTGTTGGATAGAGTATTCTTGGTTTCAGTCCCTTGCTTTGCATCACTTTGTATACTTCCTTCCATTCCTGTCTGGCCTGATGTGTTTTTGTTGAGAAATCATTTGACAATCTAGTGGGAGATCCCTTGCATGTAACTTTCTGTCTCTCTCTTGCAGCCTTTAAGATTCTCTCTTTGTCCTGAACGTTTCCCATCATAATTACAATGTGTCCTGGTGTGGGTCTTTTCAGTTCATTTTGTTTGGGACTCTCTGCTTGTGTGATTTTTTTCTTCCCCACATAAGAAAGTTTTCTTCAAATAGGTTTTTTAACCCTTGTTCCTCTTCCTGTCATTCTGGCATTCCTATTATTTGTATGTTGCTTTGTTTCATGTTGTCCCAAAGCTCCCTTAGGCTCTCCTCCTGTCTTTTAATTTGTTTTCTCCAATTGCAGTTCAGTTTGGCTGTATTTTGCTTCCCTGTCTTCTAATTCACTAATTTGGTCCTCTGCTTCTCCTAGTCTACTGTTGCAACTTTTCATGGTGTTTTTTTTTATTGCAGCTATATCACTCTTTATTTCTTCTTGATTCTTACCTAAGTTGTTGATTTTTTTTCATCCATCTGGTTTATGAACAGCATGACCCTTATTCTGAATTCTTTTTCTGACATATTGCATGTCTCTATTTCACTTAGCTGCTTTTCTGACAATTCTTCCTTTTCTTTCCTTTGGGGGTTTCTTTGTCTCCCCATTTTTGGTCTGACCAAGGAATCTAGTTGTCAAGTTGTGCAGGGTCTGCTCTTTGGGTGGCATTTGCTCCTCGGGCAGTGGCTGTTCCTCAGGTGGTCGTGACAGTGACTGCTCCTCAGTTGGAGGTGGCTCCTCTGGTGGGTGCTGCTCACAGAAGTAGTGGTTCCACTGGCTTCTGGGGGCAGGCTGCCCATGCAGCTGCTGCTCCTTTGACTGGGGCAGGCTGCTCACAAGGCTGCTGTTCCACAGATGGGGTTGGAATGCTCATGGGGCTGCTGCTCCTTGGGTGGGGGCAGGTTGCTCACAGGGGGGCTGCTCTTTTTATGTGGGAAGACTGCTCACGCAGCTGCTGCTCCTCGGACGGGGGTGAGCTGCTTTTGCAGCTGCTGCTCCTTGGATGGGGACGGGCTGCATGGGGCTGCTGCTCCTCAAATGTGGGCAGGCTGCTTATGTGCTTGCTGCTCCTGGGGCAGGCTGCTCACATGCTGTTTGCATGGTCACAATGCCCTGGGCTACAGAATTGGTACAGTCAGAGGGGAGTGTGGTTTGGAACTCACAGGAGCCCACACCTGGGGTGGCTGGAGTCTCGGTGATCATGGGACTACAGCTGCAGCAGGTCCCTGGTAGGGGTGGCTGTATTGTCCCAGGTGTTATCTGAGGGCACCCTGGGTGGAGGTGAGGCTGGAGTCCTAGTCACAGCAGCTCTCCCCTTCAAAAAGGTGCAGCCTCCATGGAAGAGCTGGCTGCTCCAGGACTGTTTGCAATGGTAGCAGAGGCTGCCTGGTTAGGCATGCCCAGTCAGCCTGCCCCCAGAGGTCCTGCGGGAAATAACTGTGCCTCACTCATGCACAGACATGCACCCCACACGTCCACACACTCCTATGTTGCTCCCTTACTCACTCAGGCTCTCTCCCTCACTGCTACCTTCTTCCTGCCTCTGTAGTTTGGTCTGGAGTGTTATTGATCCATTCGTGGATGGAGTCTCCTCTCTGGGTCTCTGCTTATGTGGCTTGCTCTCTACCACATTGGTCAAACAGGATAAAATTTCACCTTGACAAGACACGACACAAAGGGAACAAAACACGAATGTACTCACAACACTGATAACCCCAATATAAGTGACCACCAGAGAAAAGAAAATTAGGAGAGAGAAAAGAGATCACAAATGATATCGAAGAGAGAAAAAATGGTATGAGAGAAAAGAAAAAGAATAAAAAGGAAGAAAAAGGAAAAAAATATATATGGGGAGAAAACACCAGAGAACAAACAGATAAACCAAAACATACAAACACCAACTACTCAGTAAAAAGGGTGGGGGCAGAATCTTATATACCAAAAGTAAGGTTAAGGAATTGCATGAATATGGGGAGGACCTCAGTTCAGAATAGAGAAAGTAGAAAGAGGATGTGTGGATAAGAAGAAAGAGAAAGAGAAGAAAAAAAATTAATTAAAAAAATAAGATGAAAAAAATTAGAATGATGAAAAAATAATGCAAAAAGAAATAGAAAATAAACAAAGGAAAAAGTAAAATAAAGATAAATAGAGAACAAAACAATAATAAAATAAAATAAAAATAAAAATGAAAAAGTCAAGTGTTGTTCCTTTCCGCCAATTAAGATCCCACTCTTCTGTAATGTCTGCCACTTCTCAGTTTCCTGTTGCTGGGACTGAGGCCTCTCTTTAGGCCAATGCCTAAGGGCTCTCAGGGACTATTCTGATTTTTTTTTGGTATCCTTGTGCCACTCAGTGTGTGGCTGTATTGGTTGCCTGGAGACTGCAGGGAGGGGCGATCTCTTCAGGAGAAAATGGCTGCCTAGGTGCTCTGTGTCACATATGACTCAATGCCAGACACATGGCCACCTCTCTCTGACAGTTTCTTCTCCTTGGCCTCTCTCCAGACTCCACAAGTCTGTACCTCCACCTGCACCTCATTCATGGGTGAGTGTATTTGAAAGGTCCTACTAACTAGGTTCAGCAAGCAAAAGCAAAGACAAAAAAGAGGGGAAAGAGCTGAACCACTGTGAGCCCCTCTACTCCCGGCATGGCGTGGCCTGGGTAGCCATCCAGGCTGCCTGCTTGGGCTCAGTCTTTCGTGGCTGCAGACCCAGATCTAGAATCCCCTGCCACCAACAGTCCTGTGGACCTCCTTTCCACAGTCAGATGCTGTGCTATGCCTGTCCCAAGGGACGTGTCCTCGGTGCCATGTGGTTTCCCTCTGACCCTCTGGGCTCGGAGGTCTCGCAGTTCTCTCTAGCTAGATCCCTGATTTTACCGTTCTCCAGGCATCTTCTTCCCTTCCTGGCTGCAAATTGTCTTACCAGGAGTGTCTACTTTGTCAATTCAGGGTGGATGTTATTTGATTTAGTTGCTCATTCTATCTGCTGTGGGATAAGGCTCGGGACACGTCCCTCTATTCTGCCACCATTTTGTCTCTTCCTGTACCACATCTCTTTTATCCACTCATCTACTGACGGGCACTTGGGCTGTTTCCAGATCTTAGCTACTGTAAGTTGTGCTGCTATGAACATAAGGGTGCATATATTCTTTCTGATTGGTGTTTTGGGTTTCTTAGGATATATTCCTAGAAGTAATAGCACTGGGTCAAATGGCATTTCCATATATATTTTTTTGAGGATACTCTATACTGTTTTCCATAATGGCTGCACCAGTCTGAATTCCCACCAGCAGTTTACTAGGATTCCCTTTTCTCCACATCCTCACCAGCACTTGTCATTTGTTGATTTGTTGAATGGTAGCCAATCTGACAGGTGTGAGGTGATATATTAGTGTTGCAATTTGCATCTCTCTGAAGATCAGTGACTTTGAGCATTTTTTCATATGTCTCTTGGCCATCTGTATATCCTCTTCGAAGAAGTGTCTAGTTAGGTGCTTTGCTGATTTTATAATTGGACTTGAGGCCCGGTGCACAAAAATTTGTGCACTCGGGTGGGGAGGGGGGGTCCCTCAGCCCGGCCTGCGCCCTCTTGCAGTCTGGGAGCCTCCTGGGGCGAGCGGGCCTAAGCTGACAGTCAGACATCTTTAGCACTGCCGCGGA
>NW_006291187.1:147328-155135 GCF_000327345.1 Myotis davidii | reverse complement strand
GTTGCTTTCTGTGCTAGGTGTCCTATAGGGCTCAGTGGCTCAGCCTCCCCAATTACCTGAGGTGGACATTCTTGATGCACCCCTTTGTGGGCTGTGTGCACAGTCTTGTTGTAGTTAAGCCTTGATTGTTTTTGTTGTCACTGGAATTGACCTCCAGGCCAACTGTCTGTGAGAATCAGCTGTGTCTGCAGTGAGAGAACTTCTGTCCTCTAGGGAGGTGCTAATCTAGCCTTTGCCTGAGGCTATCTGGCAAATGCCTCTGTGCAGGCCTTGGGTGGGGTGGGTTGCACAGGATCAACAGGGTAGGCTGGCGCAAGCAGTTATGGCTGCTCTCAGTCCCGTCCCGAGGGGCTCTGCCTTTTTGAGTCCCAGCAACCGCTGCAAACCTTGGAGAGAAAGCTGCCTTCGAGTTCTGACCAAAGCCAGACAGTCCCGCTTCTCCCGGTTGAGTCTGGGTCCTTAAAGACTCACCCGGATCTGGAGCTCAGAGTCTGCAACTCCCTCACGATTGAAAATGTCAACCTCACCCTCAGCCACCAGCCCGTTCTGCATGCACTCCACACCTTAGTATTTGACTTCAGCACTGCGCCTCCTCTGAGTCTCGGTATGCGTTTCTCTTTCCTCCTAGTTGTAGGACTTCCACTCAGCCAGCATTCCTGTGGTTCTGGGTGATGTCTATTCCGTCTTTTAGTTGTATTTTTGAAGTGGTTGTTTGAGGCAGCAAACTCCGGCATTAACCTATGCCGCCATCTTGGTTCTCCTCCTTCGTGCTCACATATCCAAAGATATTTTCCCAATGATTTTTAGGGAGAATGGAAGAGAGAGAGAAAGAAAGAGAGAAACATTGATATGAGAGAAGCACATCGATTGGTTGCCTCCTGCACGAGCCCAGGGCTCAGGCCAGGGAGGTGCCAGCAACCAAGTGGCCTTGACCAGAATTGAACCCAGAACCCTTTGGTCTGCAGGCCGATGCTCTATCCACTGAGCCAATCCGGCAAAGGCTCATATGTCTTTTGGCCATCTATATGTCCTCTTTGGAGAAGTGTCTATTTAGGTCCTTTGCCCATTTTTAATTGGATTTTTTTTTGCCTTCCTTCTGTTAAGTTGTATGAGTTCCTTATATATTTTGTATATTGACCCTTTAACAGATGTATTATTGCCAAATATGTTCTCCCATACAGTGGGCTCCCTTTTCTTTTGTGATGTTATCTTTTGCTGTGCAGAAGTTTTTATTTTGAGATAGTCCTATTTGTTTATTTTCTCTGCCTTAGAAGATATATCCATAAATATATTGTAACTAGAGGCCTGTTGCATGAAGAAATTCATGCAATAGGTCTTCCTTCCCCTGCCTGCTGGCACCAGTTTTCCTCCAGCGCCCAGGACCCAGGCCTTTGCTCTGGCCGCAGCAAAGAAACCAAGCCTCTTCAGTCTTCAGTCGTCTTCAGTTTTCAGTCATCTTCAGTCTTCAGTTGTCTTCAGCCATCAGTCTTTGCTCTGTGCCTGCATATGCAAATTAACTGCCATCTTTGTTGGGTTAATTTGCATACTCATCCTGATTGGCTGGTGGGCATAGTGGAGTGACACCAATTTGCATGTTGCTCTTTTATTAGTGTAGATGAGAGATGTCTGACATCCAGCACGGCTAGGGTTCAGGATTTGAAGAAGGGGTCAACACACAAATGAAAACACTGACAAGAAATATGAATTATTAAGGGGTGGGGGCCAGATGGAAACCTCTCTCTAGGAGAAGCTCTCTGAAACCTTGGCCTTATCAGCTTTTATTCAATTTTTGATAGCAGACAGACCATCTCAAAGGTCAGTAAAGATCAGTAAAGATTTACTTTGAGGCTATTAGGTCAGGAAATTGCTTCGAGCCATTGCTATCTCAACACAGAACAATTAGTGCATAGCTTTTAGCCCTGCTAAAGCTCAAGATTCATCAGCCTTCCTAGTTCCTTGGTGCACTCTCAAGATAGCATTGACAATAGATGGCTTCCCGCATCTGGCCTTTTGCTGCCTATGTTTTCTTCTAGGACAGTGGTTCTCAACCTGTGGGTCACGAACAATGAAAATACATCCTGCATATCAGATATTTACATTACAATTCATAACAGTAGCAAAATTACAGTTATGAAGTAGCAATGAAAATAATTTTATGGCTGGGGGTCACCACAACATGAGGAACTGTATTAAAGGGTTGCGGCATTAGGAAGGTTGAGAACCACTGTTCTAAGAGTTTTATGGTTTCACGACTTACATTTAAGTGTTTTATCCATTTTGAGTTTATTCTTGTTTATGGTGTAAGTTGGTGATCTAGTTTCATTTTTATGCATGTATCTGTCCAATTTTCCCAATATAATTTATTGAAGAAACTTTCTTGACTCTATTGTTTGCTCTAACCTCTTTTGTCAAATATTAATTGAGCTTAATGGCATGGGTCAATTTCAGGAGTCTCTGTTCAGTTCCATTGATCTATATGTCTATTCTTGTGTCATTACTAGGTTGTTTTGATTACAGTGGCTTTGTAGAATAACTTGACATATGGTATTGTGATTCTTCCAACATTGTTCTTTCTCAAGATTGCTGAGAATATTTGGAGGCTTCTTTGGTTTCATATAAATTTTTGGAGTGTTTGTTCCAGGTCTGTGAAATATGCTGTTAGTATTTTAATAGGGATTGCATTGAATCTGTAGATTGCCTTGGGTAATATGAACATTTTAATGATGTTGATTCTACCCATTCATGAACATGGTATATTCTTCTACTTGTTTATATCTTCTATTTCTTTCTTCAACATCCTGTAGTTTTCTGAATACAGGTCTTTAGCTTCGTTGGTTAAGTTTTTTCCTAAGTATTTTAATTTTTTGTGCAATGGTAAATGGGATTGATTGTTTAGTTTCTCTTTCTGAGAATTAATTATTGGTGTATAAAAAAGCCATCAAGGTTTTTCAATATGGTGGCCAATGGAACAGGTAGGCTGCAAGATAGTGTGTGAATGAGAGAGCGAAAGGAGAGTGTATGGATCTGCGGAGAGTGTCTGTATTTGTGAATGAGGGACAGCTATATTCCATAGGACTGTTGGGGACTGGTGCACTAGGATCCCTTGGCTGGGAAGCCTCTATTACTGCTGAAATCTCTCCCAGAGCAGCCAGCTCTGCTGCACAGATCATGTCACCTTGAAGGGGAGAGCAGCTGTGATGAAAGCCCAGCCTTACCTTCAACTGAGGAGACCTCGAATACCTCCTGGGACCCTACAACCACAATGCCCAGGGACCAGCTGCCTCAGCTGTGAACCCATGAACACCAAGACTCCAGCCTCCCTGTTCTGCAGGTGCCTAAAAAATTTGTCCAGGGGAGACAAAGTGGTGCTGAATATATGGACAGGACCTGCACCTTCTCACAGAGCAGATAAAAGAAACAGCTGAATTGAATAACATCCACCTGGAATTGGTGAATTAAACACAGCTGGTGAGGCAATCAATGGACAGTAAGTCAGAGATCACCTAGAGCCATGGTTGGCAAATTGTGGCTCATGAGCACATGCGGTTCTTTGGCCCCTTGAGTGTGGCTCTTCCTAAGCCTTAGGAGTACTTTAATTAAGTTAATAACAATGTACCTACCTATATAGTTTAACTTTAAAAAATGTGGCTCTCAAAATAAATTTCAATCTTTGTACTGTTGATATTTGGCTCTGTTGACTAATGAATTTGCCGACCATTGACCTAGAGCAGTGGTTCTCAACCTTGGCTGCACATTAGAATCACCTGGGAATCTTTTTAAAATCCTCAGAGGCCCAGAAATCAAGAGTTTAAAAATATTTCCAGGTGATTCTAATGTGAAGCCAAGGTTGAGAACCACTGACCTAGAGGGAGGTGAGATCTTGGATCCAGGCTGGAGGGAGAAATGCCTGCAGTGGGGACTAGAGTATCAGAGGGAGACTGCACTCTACCAAACCTGCAGCCTTTGGGGTCAGTGTAGCACTCAAATGTGGAATGGGGTCCACAGGGCTCCTAGCAGAGGGGGACTCTAGATCTAAGCCCAGAGCCATGGGAAACTGTGCCAAGAATGGCAGCCTGAAGTTCTATATTGGCCATGCAGTGCCAGGGGAAAAAGATGCAAGTCAGTGCAGTTTCTTTAACTTTTTTTTTTTTAACAGCCTTGCTTTTGCTTGCTAAGTCCACTACATAGGATCTCCAATTAAAAACACTCACTGAGACTGCAGGGGAAAGTTGTTTTTTTGGAAACTGGGGATCAGAATAAGGAGAGATGAGCAGCAAATCAGCTCTGGGTCAGTGATCCCTCCAACCCAGTATTAAGTGTGGCAGGGAAAGAAGAATCTAAACACTGGGTAGAGGAGTCACTTGGTCCTGGAAATTAATACAGAAACACCACAACCCAGGGCTTGTGTCAGAAATTGACTCTTGTGTAAATACAACTGAAGGCAGGCAGGGAAACAAAGTGAGCAGAGAGATCCTACTTCCTTGAAAACAAGGTTGTGGCTTATGAGACAGAAGAGTGGTGGACCACAGGGAACTTCAACACTGTGCTGACTACCTGACAGAAAACAGACATTCCAGGCAGAAGAGTAGAGGAAGTGAACGTCCTTCACTAGTTCACTTTTTTATTTTTTTTATTTTACTTAAGAAACTAAAATTTTTTCTCACTTGATTTTACTTTTTTTATTATATTTTTATTTTTAATTATTATTATTACTACTATTATTTTACCTCTTCTTAAAGTTTTTTTCCCTCTATTTTATTTTATTTTATTTTGGGATTAGTGTTCTATATTCTATTTTTCTTTTTCTTTTAGCATTATTTTACTCTATCTCAATTTTTTCTTTATGCCAACACTCTCTTCCTCATTTTTTCCATTTTTCGTCCTATTTCTCTTACCCTGTTCCTACTTTAGTTTTTCTCTATCCTTTCTTTTTGCTTCCTGTTAAAAATTGATCTTACTCATATATCTAATTTCCTCTCCCCTCCTCCAAGTCCATGCACACTTTCTCTTCTCTTTCTTCACTAGCCATTTTTTCCCCTTTTTCTTTGTTTCTGTCTTGTTGTTGCTATTTGTTTGATTTTTGGTTAATTTGTTTTTGTTCTTTTTTTTTTAGCTACTGTTTTTCTTCTCCTCACTTGTTCTCTTCTTCTACTAATAGCTTACTTAATTCCAACCACCAAATCAGGCCTGTCTATTCTCTACTCTCCTTTTCCAATAATAGATGAATACATAGAGAGATAGATTAAAGAAAGGGAAAAAATTACATATAATTATATATATATAATTTCTCTCTTTTTTTGTATTTTGTTTTTCACTTTTCTTCTTATACAACTCATTCTCTTTCTACCTCCTCTATACTAAATCGTGGCCATTTCCCCATTCATTGAATTCCTTGATCTTACCTTCTGGAAATAAGCTCCACCTCCTAGGATTCATCTGGGTGTCTTTTGTTTGCATTTTTTTGATTAGTTATTTTTTTTTTTAGTTTTATCCCCTTATACACATATTTTTCCCCCTTCTGTTTTCTTCTCTTTCTTTTCTCTCTCACATTTTTTTTTCCTTTTTAAATATCATTTTTGCACTCTTTTCTCTTCCCGAATTCTCTTTTCTCTGGTGGTTACCTTTATTTGGAGCTATTGGTGTTGTGAATACATTTGTGTTCAGTGCCCTGTGTGTTGTGTCTTGTTGTGTTGTATTTTGTGCTTTTAAGTCAACACAGGAGAGAAAGAGCCACATAACCAGTCACCCTGTGAGGAGCAAACATGGGGAGACAAAGAAACAGCCTCTATCCAAAAGAAAAGAAGGAATCACTGGAAAAGGAAGTAAATGAAACGAGGCAAGCAATATGTCAGAGAAAGAATTCAGAACAATGGTCATAAGGACGCTGAAAAGGATGGAAGACAAATTCAACAGCGTGTAAGAACCAAGAGGAAATGAAGAACTAAGAAGAAATAAAAAATGACATCACTGCAATAAAGAACACAATAGAAAGCATTGCCGGTTTCTGTAGTGTAGTGGTTATCACATTTGCCTAACACAATAGAAAGCATCAACAGTAGACTAAAAGGAGTGGAGGACCACATCAGTGAGCTAAAGACAAGGTGGAAAAAAATACCCAAGCAGAGTAGCAACTGGAAAAAAAACTTAAAAAACAGGAGAAGAGCCTAAGGGAACTTTGGGATAATGTGAAACGAAACAACATCCGCATAATAGGGGTGCCAGAAGGAGATGAAACTGAGCAAGGAATAGAAGAACTGTTTGAAGAAATAATGATAGAAAACATCCTTGATATTGGGAAGAAGAAAAAACTCACACAAGTCCAAGAAGATGACAGAGTCCCAAAGAAGATGAATCCAAAAAGACCGACTCCAAGACACATTATAATTAAATTGACAAATACCAATGACAAAGTAAGAATCTTAAAGGCTGCCAGAGAGAGACAGAAAGTCACCTACAAGGGATCTCCCATCAGACTATCAACTGATTTCTCAACAGAAACACATCAGACCAGAAGGGAATGAAATGAAATATACAAAGTCATGCAATGCAAGGGTCTGCATGAAAGAATACTGTAGCTAGTAAGGCTATCAATCAAAGTTGAGGGTGAAATCAGGAGCTTCACAGATAAAAAAAGGACTAAGGGAGTTTATTACCACCAAACCAGCAATGCAAGAGGGGCTAAAGATTCTGCTACAAAAAGAAGAAATAGGAAAGGAAGAAGAAACACAGGCATAAAGAATAAAAATGGTGACAAACACGTACCTATCAATAATAACTTTAAATGTAAATGGATTAAATTCCCCAATCGAAAGACATAGGGTGGCTGAATGGATAAGAAAACATGACCCATATATCTGTGGTCTAGAGGAGACCCACCTCAGAACAAAGGGTAAACATATATGCACCCAATATAGGAGTACCCCAATATATAAAAAAAATCTTTGGGAGGATATCAAGGGAGAGATTGAAAGCAATACAGTCATAGTAGGGGACTTTAATACACCACTAACACCACTGGATAAATCCTCTGAACAAAAAGTCAGCAAAGAAATATGAATCCTAAATGACTAACCAGATCAGATAAAATTAATTGACATCTTCAGAACATTTCACCCCAAAGCCAAAGAATATACATTCTTCTCAAGTGCACATGGGTCATTTTCAAAGATAGACCACATATTGGGATATAGGAAAAGTCCTTTTAAATTCAAGAAGGTAGAAATCATATCAAGCATCTTCTCAGATCACAATGGCATAAAATAATAAATAACTACAATAAAAATAATGAAAAAATAAAACACCTGGAGGTTAAGTAGCATGCTATTGAACAATGATTGGGTTACCAAAGAGATCAAAGAAAAAATAAAAAGCATCATGGCAACAAATGACAATGAAGTCCCAAACTCCCAAAATCTATGGGACACAGTGAAAGTAGTCTTGAGAGGGAAGTTCATAGGTCTACAGGCCTACCTCCAAAAAGAAGAAAAAATTATTGCAACTTAACCAATTAGACAGAGAGAACAAGAAATGCCCAAAGTCCTCAGAAAGAAGTAGATAATAAAGATCAGAGCAGAAATGAACAACAAAGAGACCAAAAAAATACAAAACATCAATGAAACCAAGAGCTGGTTCTTTGAAAGGATACACAACAATCATGAACTGCTAGCCAGGCTCACCAAAAACGAAGAGAGATGACCCAAATAAACAAAATCATAAATGAAAGAAGTGAAGTAACAAATGACGCCACAGATATACAAAGGATTGTAAAAAATTACAACAAACAACTCTACTCCAACAAACTGGCAAA
>NW_006291187.1:142924-145801 GCF_000327345.1 Myotis davidii | reverse complement strand
CCTTTTCATTGCGTTCTCTTTCTCTGGTTTTGGTATTAGGGTGATGCTGGCTTCATAGAATGAGCTTAGAAGTATTTCTTCCTCTTGAATTTTTTGTAGTAGTCTGAGGAGTATAGGTTTTAGTTCTTCCTTGATGAAAGCAGTCTTGAGAGGGAAGTTTGTAGCTCTACAGACCTACCTCAAAAAACAAGAAAAAAAATGGTAATAAATTATCTAACCCTACAACTCAAAGAGTTGGAAAGAGAGCAATAAAAAAAGCTCAGCATAAGCAGAAGGAAGGAAATAATAAAGATCAGAGTGGAGATAAATGACACAGAGATCAAGAAAAAAAATACAAAGGATCAACAAAACCAAGAGCTAGTTCTTTGAAAGGATAAACAAGATTGATGAACCTCTAGCCAGGCTCACCAAGAAGCAAAGAGAGAGGACCCAAATAAACAAAATCAGAAATGAAAGAGGTGAAGTAACAACCGACCCCACAGAAATACAAATAATTATGAAAAAATACTATGAACAACTCTATTCCAATGAAATGGACAACTTAGATTAAATGGACATATTCTTAGAAAAATATAAGCTCCCAAAACTCAATCAGGAAGAATAAAAAATCCTAAATAGGCCATTCACTACCAAGTAAATTGAAGCAGTGATCAAAAATCTTTCAGCAAACAAAAGCTCTGGTCCTGATGGCTTTACAGGGGATTTCTACCAAGCACTCAAAGAAGAACTAAAACCTATACTCCTCAGACTATCCCAAAAAATTCAAGAGGAAGGCATACTTCCAACTCTTTCTATGAAGTCAGCATTACCCTAATCCTAAAACCAGATAAAGACACCACAAAAAAAAAAAGAGAACTACAGGCCAATATCCTTGATGAACATAGATGCTAGAATCCTCAACAAAATTCTAGCAAATCAGATGCAGCATTACATTAGAAAGATCATACACCATGACCATGGGATTTATTCCTGGAATGCAAGAATTGTACAATATCTGCAAATCAATAAATGTGATACATCACATAAACAAATTGAGAGACAAAAATCACATAATCATATCAATTGATGCAGAAAAAGCATTTGACAAAATCCAACACTAATTCTTGATAAAAACTCTCAGCAAAGTGAGAATAGAAGGATCCTACCTCAACATAATAAAGCCTTATATGAGAAAACCTACAGCCAACATTATACTCAATGGTAAAAACTAAATTCATTTCCCCTAGGAACAGGAACAAGACAGGGTTGCCCACTTTCACCACTCCTCTTCAACATAGTACATAGCGATCAGACAAGAAGAAATAAAAGGCATCCAAATTGGAAAAGAAGTAAAACTGTCATTATTCACAGATGACATGATACTGTACATAGAAACCCCAAAGACTATCAAAAACTGCTAGTCTTAATAAATTGAATTCAGCTATATAGCAGGATGCAAAATTAACACCAAAAATCTATGGCTTTAAAAAAAACATATTTTTATTGATTTCAGATAGGAAGGGAGAGGGAGAGAGATAGAAACATCAATGATGAGAGAGAATCATTGATCGGCTGCCTCCTGCTTGTCTCCTACTAGGGATCTAGACTGCAACCAGGCATGTACCAATTGAACCTGGGATCCTCCAGTCTGCAGGCCTGCGCTCTATCCAGAGTCAAACTGTCTAGGGCTCTATGGCTTTTTTATACAACAGCAATGAACTCACAGAAAGAGAAACTAAAAAAAACAATCCTGTTTACCATTACACCAAAAAAATTAAGATACCTAGGAATAAACTTAACTACAGATGTAAAAGACCTGTACTCAGAAAACTACAGGACATTGAAAAAAGACATAGAGGAAGACATAAACAAATGGAAGAACATACCATGTTCATGGATTGGTAGGATCAACATCATTAAAATGTCCATACTAACCAAAGCAATTTTTAGATTCAATGAAATCCCCATTAAAATACCAACAGCATATTTCACAGACTTAGCAAAAACTTGCCAAAAATTCATCTGGAATAAAAAACAAAACAAAACACCCAGCATAGCCACAGAAATCCTGAGAAAGAAGAATAAAGTTAGAGGGATCACAATACCAGATATCAAGCTATATTACCAAGCCATGGTTCTCAAAACTGCCTGGTACTGGCACAAGAATAGATGTATAGACCAATGGAACAAAACAGAGAACCCAGAAATCACCCAAAGCCATTATGCTCAATTAATATTTGACAAAGGAGGCAAGAGCATACAATGGAGTCAAGACAGTCTCTTCAATAAATGGTGCTGGGAAATTTGGTCAGATACATGTAAAAAAATGAAACTAGACCACCAACTTACACCATACACAAAAACAAACTCAAGTGTATAAAGGACTTAAATATAAGACGGGAAACTATAAAAATCTTAGAAGACTTCATAAGCAGCACAATATCAGACATGTTGTAGCAATATTTTTACTGATATAGCTCCTAGGGCAATGGAAACTAAGGAGAAAATATACAAATGGGACTACATCAAAATAAAAAGCTCCTGCATAGCAAAAGAAACCATCAACAAAACAACCAGAAAGCCCACTGCATGGGAGAACATATTTGCCAATGATATTTCAGATAAAGGTTTAATCTCCAAAATTTACAGGGAACTCATATAATTTAGCAAAAGGAAGATAATCCAATCAAAAAATGGGCAAAGGACCTAAATAGACACTTTTCGAAACAGGACATTCAGGAAGCCAAGAGACATATGAAAACATGCTCAAAGTCAATAATCATCCGAGAGATGCAAATCAAAACAACAATGAGGTACCATCACACACCTGTCAGACTGGCTATCATCAACAAATCAACAAACGAGAAGTGCTGGAGAGGATGTGGAGAAACTGATAGA
>NW_006291187.1:131262-142230 GCF_000327345.1 Myotis davidii | reverse complement strand
TGGCAAACTGCACCGGGAAGGCCGGGGAGGGTTCGGGGGCGGGAGGTAGGGGGGTAAGAGATCGACCAAAGGACTTGTATGTATGCATATAAGCCTAACCAATGGACATAAGACACTGGGGAATAGGGGAGGCTAGGGGACTGTCTAGGGCGGGGAAAAAAATGGACACATATGTAATACCCTTTGTAATAAAAAATAAAATTTGAAAAAAAAAAAATGGACAAAGGACCTAAATAAGCACTTTTTGAAAGAAGGCATACAGAAGGCCTAGAGACATATGAAAACATGCTCAAAGTCACTAATCATCTAAGAGATGCAAATAAAAACAACAATGAGACATCATGTCACACTTGTCAGAATGGCTATCATCAAATAGGTTTTCAATTTCTTGTTCTCTCTCTTCTCCTTCTGGCATCATGATGATGTGACTGTTGGTACACTTGATATTGTCCCAGAGGCTCCTTACACTATCCTCATTTTTCTGGATTCCATTTTTCTTTTTGCTCTTCTGTTTGGTTGTTTTTTGCTTCCTTATATTACAAACTAATGATTTGACTCTTGGCTTCACCTACTCTGCTGTTGACTTCCTGTAAATTATTCTTCATTTCAGTTAGTGTATCCTTCATCTCTGACCTGTTCTTTTTTATGCTATGAGGTCCTCACTAAGTTCCTTGAGCATCCCTTATAACCAGTGTTTTGAACTCTGCATCTAGTAGATTGCTGGTCTCCATTTTGTTCGGTTCTTTTTCTGGAGTTCTGTTCTGTTCTTTCATTTGGGCCATGTTTCTCTGTTTCCTCAATTTGACTCCTTCCCTGTGTTTGTTTCTATGTATTAGGTAGAGCTGTTATGTCTCCTAGGCTTGGTAGGTGTCCTGTAGGGCCTACTGGCAGCCTCCCTGATCACCCCAGGTGGGCACCCGAGGTGCATCCCCTGTGTAGGCTATACATTTTTCTGTTGTAAATGAGTCTTGATTTCTGTAGGCATGTCAATGGGAGGGATTTACCCAGGCTTATCAGCTACCAGGCCCAGCTGTGACAACTGGCCACCTACTTCTGACTACCTTGGAAGGATCAGTTATGCAGGAGCCCACCACACAGAGCAGAACTTACTTCATTAGGGCTTTGGTATCCTCTAAGTCCATCACTTCTGTGTATTGCTTGTGGGGGTGGTTGAGTGGTGGTGCTTTGATGTGGTCTGAAATTGTCCACTGGATGCACTGATGCTGGCACCTCTGGGGAGGTGCAGGCCAAGGTCATTCACTGCCTGTGTGTTGCCCGGGGCCATCTGACATAAGCTGCAAAGTAATCTTCAGGTGGCTGCTTCTTGTCCTGGGCTTGGAGTTGCCCAGGTGAGGCCAAGCTGTGAACAAACACCAGCTTCTGCTAGTGGTGGGCCTGGGGCCACTTGGTAAGAGATATGGGGTTTGTTGAGGCCAGATACTGCTTTTCTTGAGATATTTTAGAAAAACCTGAAGCATGAGCCAAGACAGGCTGTTCAAGGTAAAGGCTCTGGAAACAGCTCAGGTGGGTCCTGAAGTTGGGTGGGACAGGGCCTCAGGGAATCATCAGGGTGGAGCAAACAGTTGGAGCCAGTTGATGGAGTCTCAGATTTGGTGCCTGTCTGCTGTGAGGAAGGGCTCATCAAAGGAACAATGATGCCAAACAATTCAGTTCCTCCCCATATGTTTCCAGTGCCTTTCAAGCTGATGTTCCTGTACTAAAGCTCAGAGGAAGTAAGTCCAGAGTGAGTCCACGTATAGGCCCTTTAAGAGGAACACTCCTCTGTGTCCTTTCAACACACATCACTGCTTCTCCCTTCACCCCCACACCACCCTGGTGGCTATGTAGAGAGGTCAGACCCTGTGATGTGACTAACCGTTAGTCTCTGCCTGGTGTAGATCAAAGACTCCTCTCTCCTCAGGGGGACCTCCACAGTTGAGATATCCCTTCTGATTTTTTCTGCCACACGTGGGTCTGGGACCAGCCCTTCCCCATCTATTCCCCTTCTGCCAATCTAGATATGGCTTCTTCTTTATATCTTTAGTTGTAGGACTTCTGTTCAGCTCAATATCAGGTTCTGAATGATGGTTGTTCTCTAGTTTAGTTGTAATTTTGATGTGGTTGTTTTTGAAGGTGAGTACCACATTTACCTACACCACCATCTTGGCCAAAAGTCCAGTTTCCTCATTCTTGCAAAGAAAATCCCTGGTTCCTGGTTTGGCCAATGAGCTCCTTTTACTTTGAAACTTGACCTTATTTGTTGTCAGTGGAGCCTCAGCCTCCAAGGTCCTCATTGCTCCTGTAGGACCCTGGCCCTAGAGACATGGACAATTGGGACTTGGGTTTGCTCTCTTGCCCTGGCATCAGCAGGAGCCAGGGATTCTCTTTCATCTTAGAGCTGTGTGTAGTTCTATAACTGTGATATTACCAGGAGCTAATCACTGATATTGACTTCTCTGAATTGGGCTCTGTTCAAAAGACCTCACATTTATCCATTTGCTCAGTCCTTATGACAGCTGCTGTTATCCCATTTTACAGATAAGGAAACTGAAGCACAAAGAGACAAAGTCATTGCCAATGCTGCTTTGCTGAACTTGGACACTTTTTCTTGTTCCAGAGTTCCTGAACCCACCTGTGATGCTAATTGCCCTTCACTCATCACACTCTATTGAACTCATGCCATTGTCAGACTATGGTCCTGGGGCCACTGCAAGAGCCAGGAAAGCAGGTCTGCATGCTTCTTTCTCCTCTAGCTCCTTCAGGATAAGGCAAGGTGGTTTCCAGCTTTGTTTTTGTGCCTGGTACACATTGGGTGCTCCATAAATGTTAGTCAAACAAGTGAGTCAATGAGTCTTAAAGTAGAATTTGTGCCTATTCAAAAAAAAATTAGAATTTTGGAGAGATATCTGCGCTCCCATGTTCACTGCATCTTATTCACAATATCCAAGACATGGGAGCAACCATTAAAGAATAAAATCCTGCCATTTGTGACAACATTTATGGAAAATGAAATAAGTCAGTAAGAGAAATAACATGTAACTTCACCTATATGTGTAATCTAAAATAGTTGAACTCATAGGTACAGTTTCTGTTATACAAGATGACTAAGGTGTAGAGGTCTACTGCACAGTACAGTGCCTAAATATAATAATACTGTACTGTGTACTCACTATTTGTTGAAAGGGTAGACCAGGGGTCCTAAAACTACAGCCCGCGGGCCACATGAAAATACAAATATTGTATTTGTTCCCATTTTGTTATTTTACTTCAAAATAAGATATGTGCAGTGTGCATAGGAATTTGTTCATAGTTTTTTTTTTAAACTATAGTCTGGCCCTCTAACGGTCTAAGGGACAGTGAACTGGCCCCCTGTTTAAAAAGTTTGAGGACCCCTGGGGTAGACCTTATCATCAGTGCCCTACACACATACACATATCATCATTATGTGGAAAGAAACTTTGGGAGGTAAAAACGTGTTTTTGGCATCGATGGTGATGGTGTCACAGTGTATATTTACCTTAATAAGGTGCTTAAAAATAACAGGCAATGGAGAAAAACTGCACTGTCTGCTGCTGCTTCCACAGTCTTAGAGAGCACTGGTTCTGTGGGTCACACTCTCCCTTTTGATCCCCTACTCACCAGCCTGGTGGGATACCATCCCACTCCTCTTTGTCCTTACAACACACATCACTGCTTCTCCCTTCACCCCCACACCACCCTGGTGGCTATGTAGAGAGGTCAGACCCTGTGATGTGACTAACCGTTAGTCTCTGCCTTTGCCTGTGATGCAATCTTGTTCACTCCACACTGAGACCACATCCTTCCTGCTCCTGCCGAGCTGGGACAATTATAAATTCATCAGGTTTCCTCTTGGGCTGTTCCTGAGGTCGACATCTTTGTGAGTCCAGCTTTTGGGTGAGTCCAGCTTCATGGAACAGGGTGGCTGAATGGGCCTGGGAGGAATGGGAAGAGTTTTTAGGACCAGAACTTGACTAGGGATTTCTTCTGCCAGCCTCCTGTGTATCTTTCAACAAAATTTATGAAATGTTCTTTTATATTTATCATTATGTGGGCTCTATGTGTGTGTGTGTGTGTGTGTGTGTGTGTGTGTGTAGGGACAGGAGCAGCATCACAGCTTATCCCAGGATGCCCACTGATTTGCTAAGGTCATGGCAAGTGCACTAGGATTAGGATTAGGGGAGCATGGAGGAGAGTTGGAGTCCTGATGTGGATGGAAAAGTTGGGGGGTCAGTAATTTTCAATCTTTCTCATCTCATGGCCCACATACTGGTAAACTGGTTACTAAAATTCTGCAGCACACCAAAAAATATATTTTTTGCCAATCTGACAAAAAGTAGATATAATTTTGATTCATTCACACCAGATGGCTATTGTGTTGGCTGCTGTCATTATTTTTTGTTGTTGTTAATCCTCACCTGAGAATATTTTCTCCATTGCTCTTCAGAGAGAGTAGAAGGAGGAAGGGAATCCTCACCTGAGGATATTTTTCCATTGATTTTTAGGGAGATTTAGAAGAGAGAGGGAAAGACAGAGAGAAACATCTATGTGAGAGAAACACATCGACTGGATGCCTTCTACACACGTTCTGACTGGGGGCAGGGAGTGAAACCACAACCAAGGTATCAAACCCGTGGCCCTTGGGTGCACAGGCTGACGCTCCCCCTTAGAAGCACAGGCCAGGGCTGTTGCCATTTTTTAATTTGACAATCTAAGGCAGAGATGGGGGATGTTCAGCCCTCAGGCCATATAAGGCCTGAGAAATTATTTGGTCTGGCCCTAGTAGAGGTGAATTAATTAAATGTTTGACCAAATATAGCAGGCTAATTTTTAAGTTGATAATTTTATATGGCCCAGGAATGATGTTATAAATATCCAAATGGCCCTTGGCAGGAAAAAGTTTCCCCACCCCTGATCTAAGGGAAAAGAGGTCAGATATTGCATGTTTTAAAAATACTTGTGGTTCACCTGTTGGAAATTGCTGGGTGGGGTAGATAGGGAGGTCTGCATAGCTGATGGATCTGAAGATACCTCCCCCCACTCTCACAAATGCATAGGGGATGGACTTGGGTGGATTGTGAGGCCAGAAGTGGAGAGGCAAGGTTGGAACTAGAAGAAGAGTGATGAGCATGTTTGAGGTCAAACATCAAACTATGGTCATCATGAATCATGATTTGGACACTTACTCTGTGATTATCATTTATGGCTTTGCCTGATTTGCTTTTCTCAACTCAGTTATATGAAGGGGAAAATCCCAAACAAAACCTAGGAGAGTGAAAGAACTGATGTATAGTCTTTGTGGAACTTGAAGTCTAATTAGGAAAATTGAGTTGGTGAACTCAATAATGAAAGTCTGTGTGATAGGAAGTGGGTAAAGGGGGAGAAAATGGGGACATCTGTATTAGTGTCTACAATTAATTTTTAAAAATGTAAAAAAGAAAGTCTATGTGTGATAAAGGCTGGAAAAGTGTCCTTGCCTTTTAACCATCTCTTTTACTGTCTTTGATCATTTCTGATCTTATCTGGCAGAGATAACTAGTTAAGTAATGGAGCCAATGGTCTCACACCTTTTCAGGCTGTAGAAAGTGCAGATTAGAGGCATGAGCTAAGAAATCTATGAGTCCAGTCTCAATTCTGGCTTTGTCCCTATCTAGCTTCATCTTCCTGACTTGGTCTCCACTTCAATCAAATGGGGTGAGGTATACATGCACCTCACAGGGCTTTGTGCAGGTGAGATGAGAGGAAGCATCAGAGCCATGCCTAGCCCATGGCACACTCAATCAGTGTGAGTTACGCTAATTATTATTATCACATTTTACAGGAGACATTAAAGAGATGTATGTTCATTGTTCCCCTGTGCACCCAATTTCCATCTCTCTGAAATTTTTCTCCATCAGTGAGTTGTCAGAAGGACAGTCTCAGACCATGCCTTCCTCCTCCCACTGTGCACTCTCTCATCTCTCCAGTATTTCCTTAATTACTCATATTTGGGTCTTCTTTTTTTGCTCCCCATCCATTTTTCTTTAGGTAAACAGAGAAACAAGGAACCAGAGTCCTTCTGTTAGAACGAACTTAAGAACCATTTTTTTTTTCATTCTATCATTTTATAGATGAGGAGACTAAAGTTTGCCCAGGATTGTAGCCCAGTCATTAGTGTGACCCACACTCTCCTGGTGACCCACAGAAGTGGCACCATGATGCAGTCCTGGGCATCCACCACTGTGCTGGTGTGACTATATTTGTGGGTCTAATTATTGTTTCTCTCCACAGGGATGCTTTTCTTCTATGGCTCAGGGCACTCTTGAGTTGAGCCAAGAGTAAAATTGTCTGGTAGGTATTAGGCTTATTTTTCAAAACTTCAGATGGAATTCATTACAGTTCAGTAACATATTTTTTCTTTCAGTCTTCCTACTTTTTGATCATTTAGTTCTCTCTGAGGGTGAACTTTGAAAGAGACTCGCCTTACCCATATGCTATTTTCACCCCTCTTTCTCAGTGTGGACCTATGCCCAAAGGTCCTGACGAGGGCTTCAGACAAGCATGGCCAGCGTCCGCTGCAAGCTGGCCCATTACCTGGAGGACCTGGAGGACATGGACTTGAAGAAGTTCAAGATGCACTTAGAAGACTATCCTCCTCAGAAGGGCTGCATTGCACTTCCTCGGGGCCAGACAGAGAAAGCAGATCCTGTGGATCTAGCCACCCTTATGATCGACTTCAATGGGGAAGAGAAGGCATGGGCCATGGCAGTCTGGACTTTTGCTGCAATCAATAGGAGAGACCTTTATGAGAAAGCCAAGAGGGATGAGCCAAAGTGGGGTGAGTAGAAGAAGACAGTAACTGTTTTAATTGTGATAAGATATACACACAATATAAAATTTACCATCTTAACCTTCTTCAAGTGTATGTTTCTTTAGTATTCAACACATTCATGTTGCTATACAATTAATTGACAGAATTCTTTTTCATCTTGAAAATGCTATACCCATTAAACAATTATTCACCCGCTTCCCTCAGCTCCTGGCATCCACCACCTACTTTCTGTCTCTATGAATTTGACTCCTCTAGGTACCTTTTATAAGTGGAGAATTTGTCACCCAGGTTGTCACATAAGACAGTATTTCATTCCTTTTTAAGGCAGAGTAATATTCCATGGTATTTCTATACCTTGGGATATAGTCCTAGAAGTGGGATTACTTATCAATGGGTATTCAGATTGCTTCTAGCTTTGCATTATTGTCAATAATGCTGCTATGAATGTGGGTGTACAAATTTAAATTCTTTGGGTATATGCCCAGAGGTGGAATTACTCAATTATATGGTAATTCTATGTTTAATTTTGTTGAAGAACTGTCATACTGTTTTCCATAGTGCCTGCACCACTTTATAATTCCACCAGCAGTGCATAAAGGTTAGAATTTCTCCATATCATCACCACACTTATTTTATATTTTATTTAATAGTAGCTAACTTAGTGGGTATGAGATGCTATCTCATTTTGGTTTTGATTTGCATTTCCCTATTAATTAGTGATATTGTACAATTCCTGCATTCCAGGAATAAATCCCAGTACATCATGGTGTATGATCTTTCTAATGTAATGCTGCATCTGATTTGCTAGAATTCTGTTGAGGATTTTAGCATCTATGTTCATTAAGGATATTGGCCTGTAGTCCTCTTTTTTTTTGTGGTGTCTTTATCTGGTTTTGGGATTAGGGTAATTCTGGCTTCATAGAAAGAGTTGGAAGTTTGCCTTCCTCTTGAATTTTTTGGGATAGTCTGATGAGGACAGGTTTTAGTTCTTCTTTGAGTGCTTGGTAGAACTCTCCTGTAAATCCATCAGGACCAGGGCTTTTGTTTGCTGAAAGATTTTTGATCACTGCTTCAATTTCTTCGGTAGTTAATGGCCTATTCAGGTTTCTTGATTCTTCTTGATTGAGTTTGGGGAGCTTGTATTTTTCTAAGAATATGTCCATTTCATCTAGGTTGTCCATTCTGTTGGAATAGAGTTGTTCATAGTATTTTTTCATAATTATTTGTGTTTCTGTGGGGTCGGTTGTTACTTCACCACTTTCATTTCTGATTTTGTTTATTTGGGTCCTCTCTCTTTGCTTCTTGGTGAGCCTGGCTAGAGGTTCATTAATCTTGTTTATCCTTTCAAAGAACCAGCCCTTGGTTTTGTTGATCTTTTGTATTGTTTTTTTGGTCTCTACATTGGTTGCCTTTTTACTCTGTTAATAATATCCTTTGATGAATCAAAGTTGATAAATTTGTTTTTTAAATCATTTCATTTATTTTTCTTGGCTTCCTCCTCTTTCGATAATGCTAGAAGAAGGTGGAAGAAAGCAGTTTTCTTTTTTCTAATTCCTTTAGAAAGCCAAGTCAGGGCTTATGTACCCCTAAGAAACTTCCCTGATTAGTTCCACTTTATCCAAATCTTTTCTGTGTCTGAAACTTCCTCCAGGTCTCCATCAAATTCTTTGTCTGTTTGCATGGTTAACAGGCTCTGGCTCAGGGGCAACCTCTCACCTTACAGAGCTATGTGATGTGTGTAGAAAAGCCTCTTTTATAACCATTACTTTGGGCATGTGAAGGGCAAAATATTGTCTTCCTTTTTTGTGGACAGGGTAGAGATGAGGTTCTTCCTTTGTCTTGGTGTTCTGAGCAAGGGAAGAGCACAGGGAAGGCTCAGAGGAATCTAGAAAATCATAGGATGATGATTTTGAGCTAATGAAAAGGAAAGATATAAATGAACCCACAGATCAGAGGAAGCATGGCAAGGCAGGGCACCAATGTGGGTGTGATAAGGAAGAGAAATGACATAGGGGCACCAGGAGGGGTGCATAGCTATGGGTGTTCACATAACACAATTATAATTGTGTCAGTACTTACATACTCAGTAACCAAATTAAAGTTAAATCATAGTTGCAGAAGTAGTTCATTAAGTAGTTTTTATAGATTTTGTTCATTTTTCACAAGAACCCCATGAGGCCAGCACTTTCAAATGAACTTTCAATTTCATTATACTAAGGGCAATAAGCCAGTCACTAAAAGAGAAATACTATAAGAGTAGGCACAGAAAATGGTGGTTGCTGGGGGCTACAGGGAGAGGGGAATGGAAAATTATTTAATGGGCATAGATTCTCAGTTTTTGCAAGACTTCTGGAATCGATTGCCCAACAATGTGAAGAGAGCCTATAAGAAGTTCTGATTGTCTGTGGCAGTGTCCTCATCAGGACCAAGGCCAGGATTCAACGCCAGGTGTGTCTTTGGTTCAAGCCTGGCTCGTAACCACTACGACATCTTAGCTTCCACATCTGGGTTTTAAGGTAGAAAAATTACTGCTAGAGTTAGAACTTCTTTTGGGAGTGGGGGTGGGAGGAGTGGCTAGAGCAAGCATGTCAAACCTGCGGCTGGCAGGACCCACTGGCTGTGAATTTGACATGCTTGGGCTAGAGTTAGGCTTTAAGTAAGAGTTAAATTGTGGTTTTGGTTTGAGTTAATGTTTGGATTTTATTTTGTGATCAAGTTACCAATAGCATTTGCATTAGGGGAAGCAGAGGCCTATTAGGAATCCTTCCTGTCCCTCTTGGGTTCCTGCCCACTTAAAGTTATCCATACTGTCTATCTCCCCTGAATTTCTCCTAGGACATACCTCTTTGAAATGTGTCATTTAGTGACTGTTTATATCTGTAGTTCTCAACTGTGGATGCAGGTTGGAACTTTATAAATGTAATGGTGCCAGACCCCACCTCACATGGGTTGAAAATCAGTACTTTTTTTTCCAGAGGACATTCATTCTTTTACTCACTTGTTTGTGTTTTTTTTTTTTTTTGAAAATAAGTATTTTTAAAGCTTTGTAGGTGAATCTAAAGTCAGCCAGGATTCTGCACCACTGAGTTAGACATAAACCAGATAGGTAATTCTCCCTCTTGAAGACCTACAATGAGGGTAAGATGAATTCCAGGCACTTGGGGTCAGGGAGAGATGATCCTGCTGGCCCATGGCCATCTTGGGGATATTGGGGGGCATGGAGATGGCCTCAACACCAGAGCATTGTGGTGTTGGTGAGAGGGTTTGGCTGCCAAATACATATGAAGAACAGAGAAACCTGCCTGCCCCACATGTTTGCCAGGTGTTTTCTAGGCCTGGGAGAGAGATTCTGAGATTGGATTCTGTGGGTACACAATGCTCAGAGGGTGGATCAGTGCCATTACTTTGAAATTAGGACCAGGAGAACACCCCTGACTGGACCTTTGTCTGCACACCTGTCATTTGCAACTCTGAGCTGTGTTTTGGGTTGGCAGATGTCCAGGCAGGTGCCTTTGACCTGTGCCTGGTGCTGAGTCTCAATTATATCACCGTAGGCAGGAGTCCTAGTTTTTGACACTTTGTGTATTTTTCTTTATAATTTCAGATAATGCACACGTTTCTGTGGTATGCCGGGAAGAAAGCCTCGAAGAAGAGTGGATGGGTTTATTGGGGTTCCTTTCCAGAATCTCTATTTGTAAAAAAAAAGAAGGTAATCATGGGGGTGGTGCTTTCATTTGGGTTTGGAGACGTAGTCTGGGAGGCACCGGAAAGCTGCTCCTGCTCCTTGTAGCTGAAGACATGGATACATGTTCACCTGGCTCCTTGCCGGCCCCAAACCAAGGAGAGCCATTGAGTGTTTCAGATTTTAAAAAGCATGGCCTGCAGGGAGTAAGACTGAATAAAAAGTATTTTTGGCTGGGGGCAGCACAAAGGCACTTTGCTGTTCTTCTGATCAACTCTGTATAGGAAGATTTATAACCAAGTAGTGGAGAGGAACTGCACCCCATCTCTTAGCTCCAGTCACCACAGGCTCCTGTTGAGAGCTCAACTCAGGTGGATGTGCTCAGGCTTCTCCCAGAGTCTAACTTTCTGTCTCTGCCATAGATTACTGTAAGAAATACAGAAATCATGAGAAGCAG
>NW_006291187.1:125284-131160 GCF_000327345.1 Myotis davidii | reverse complement strand
GCCCGTCTGGGTGAAAGTGTGAACCTCAACAAACGTTACACCAGGCTGCGTCTCATCAAGGAACATCAGAGCCAGCAAGAGAGGGAGCATGAACTCCTGGCAATTGGTAGGACCTTGGCCAAGATGCAAGATGGCCCAATGAGTTCCATGAACTTGGAATTGCTGTTTGATCCTGAGGATCAACACACTGAACCTGTGCACACAGTGGTGTTCCAGGGATCGGCAGGCATTGGGAAAACAATACTGGCCAGGAAGATCATGTTGGACTGGGCATCAGAGAAACTTTACCAGGGAAGGTTTGACTATTTGTTCTACATCCACTGTCGGGAGGTAAGCCTGGGGATACGAAGGAGCCTGGGGGACCTGATGGTCAGCTGCTGCCCTGACCCAAACCCACCCATATCCAAGATTGTGAGGAAGCCTTCCAGGATCCTCTTCCTCATGGACGGCTTTGATGAGCTGCAAGGAGCGTTTGATGAGCACACAGAGGCGCTCTGCACAGACTGGCAAAAGGTGGAGCGGGGAGACATTCTCCTGAGCAGCCTTATCAAAAAGAAGCTGTTTCCGGAGGCCTCGCTGATCATCACCACGAGGCCCGTGGCCCTGGAGAAACTGCACCACTTGCTGGACCGTCCACGGCATGTGGAGATCCTGGGTTTCTCAGAGGCCAAGAAGAAGGAATATTTTTTCAAGTATTTCTCAGATGAACAGCAAGCTCAGGAAGCCTTTAGGTTGATTCAGGAGAATGAGGTCCTCTTCACCATGTGCTTTATTCCCCTGGTCTGCTGGATCGTGTGCACTGGACTGAAACAGCAGATGGACAGTGGCAAGAATCTTGCTCAGACATCCAAGACCACCACTGCAGTGTACATCTTCTTCCTCTCCAGTTTGTTGCAATCACAAGCAGGAAGCCAGAAGCACCACGTTTCTGCCAACTTTCGGGGCCTCTGCTCATTGGCTGCAGATGGAATCTGGAACCAGAAAATCTTGTTTGAGGAGGGTGACCTAAGGAACCATGGCCTGCAGAAGGTGGATGTGTCTGCTTTCCTGAGGGTGAATCTATTCCAAAAGGAAGTGGAATGTGAGAAATTCTACAGCTTCATCCACATGACTTTCCAGGAGTTCTTTGCTGCCATGTACTACTTGCTGGAAGAGGAGGAACAGCAGGATGCAAAGAACATGCCACAGAATCATTCGGAGCTCCCCAACAGAGACATGACAGTTCTTCTTGAAAACTATGGCAAATTTGAAAAAGGGTATCTGATTTTTGTCGTTCGTTTCCTCTTTGGTCTTATAAACCAGGAGAGAACTTCCTATTTGGAGAGAAAACTGAGTTGTAAGCTTTCTCAGCAAATCAGGCTGGAGCTGTTGAAGTGGATTGAAGCAAAAGCCAAGGCCAAGACCCTGAAGATGCAGCCCAGCCAGCTGGAGTTGTTCTACTGCTTGTATGAGATGCAGGAAGAGGACTTTGTGCAAAAGGCCATGGGCTACTTCCCCAAAATTGAGATCAATCTCTCCACCAGAATGGACCATGTGGTTTCCTCTTTCTGTATCAAGAACTGTCACAATGTGCAATCCCTTTCCCTGAGGTTGCTCCATAACTCGCCCAAGGAGGAGGAGGAAGCGGAGGAGGAAGAGGAAGCTCAACACTCTGATGTGGATCAGTGTGTTGTCCCAGGTTCTCACATGGCCTCTTCTCATCGGTAAGGAAACCAATTTCAGGCAGGTGGTAGAACATGCCCTCTGCTTTTTAGCCACCTTTTTCTTTGCTCTTGCTCCCTCTCCCCTCTTATCAACTGTCTTTCAAATGCAGTTGCCACAACAATGCAATGCAACCACCATTTCTAGTAGATACCTTCACTGGTAGAGACTGAGCAATAGAAGAAGGGTAGCTCGACAAATGGGATTAGAAAAAGCCAATGAAACAATAGAATACTGAGTAAAAGTGTTTGTAAATTCAAAATCCCCATTTGGGGATTCTAGTTCATATTAGCCAGTCAATACCAAAGGGGCAAAATAAGCCAAGTGACTTTGTTCCAGGATCACAGAGGACAGAGGGCCCTTAGCACTGAACACCAAATGAAGTTTTCTCATAGTGAAGCCTGAGCCTGCCTTGATAGAGTGGTGGAGATGTGGGTGAGAAGTGTAAAAGGTAAAAGGATTTGGGCAGTGGAGTCCGGTAAGAACAAGATGTGAATGTGGTCTGAGGAAGAGTGTGTATAGGAGACAATGGGGATGGACACAGCTTCATTGGAACAAATGCAATACGGCAAAATTGAGGAAAATAGGGCTAGAAAGAGAGAGCATTCCTAGGCCCCACTGTGCTTGCAATCAGGCTATCACCAACAGCACTACATCACAGTCTGTTCACCCATGTGCTGGGGGGTTGGAAGCCCGTGGCTGGTTGGTACAGTGAAGCAGTTGTTACCCAACTTCTGAAATCCTTGCATGGAACTGCCACAACCACAATAGCTGTGGGAAGGTGCATGGGTGTGACCTCTGTAGAAGACACTAGACATCAGACAAAATTAAAGAGAAAGTAGGCTGGACTCTTCCATCAGCAGCAATGAATTTTCAATAGATTTTCTCTGTCTCTCCAGCACCTTTATTGTGCCGTCATCAAGGCCCATCCTCTGGTTCTAATCCCAGAGACTTAAAGTTCAGTTGTGGGGACAGTTGGGAAATGCAGGTAGACTGAGGAAGATGGGCGATGGAAAGAACACTTGAAGAATGCACCTGAGGCATCCAGAAGGAGAACTCCCAATCTGCCAGATCCTAAAGGATGGGGAATGAGAGAGCCGAGTTGGGCAGAGGCAGCCCAGACAAAAGAGCAGAGGCTCAGGGGGTGGGAGGCGGGAAAGTGGGATATGCTTCTATAGTGGCAAATAGTTTCAAATAGCTAAAAAGAAGATGGGGTAGGTGGAGAGAGAAGGAGGCAGACCTGCTCATTAGAGCCCTAAAAGACCTGACCAAGAACCCACAGATGTGAGGAAGGCTCACAGAGACTCTGAAACACCTAATGAAAAGCCTGATGCAGTCTCTCCAGATCTCAGATCCTTTCTTCTGAGGGCAGATGCTTGCTTCATGTGTTCTAGAACCTTCTTGGGACCAGTGGCAGGGGCATCCACTCAGTGCCAGTTAGAGGTGCAGGCCAATGCCTGGTCGGTGTGGCTCATTGGTTGAGCATTAACCCATGGATCAGGAGATCACAGTTCGATTCCCAGTCAAGACACATGCCCAGGTTGGGGACTCGATCCCTGGCAGGAGGCAACCGGTCAATTATTCTCTCTCATCATTGATGTTTCTAGCCCTCTTTCTCTACACTTCCTCTCTCTGAAATCAATAGAAAACATGTAAAATATTTTTTAAAAAGAAGTGCAGGCCCAACCCAAGACCTGTGGAGTCAGAATCTGCATTTGAACAAGAGCTGCACATTGGAATCACCTGAAAATCTTAAAAATATTTATGTATCTGGTCCCACCACTGAGAGTCTGATGTTATTTCCAGGGTGTGGCTTGGCCTAGGGCAGGGGTGGGCAACCCCTGGCACGTGTGCCAAACATGACACGCCAATAACTTTTGCTGGCACACGAAACCCTCTCTTATAATCTTCCATTTACAATTGTGAATCTTTGTTCTCAGTGATGAATTCTGTTAAGTCTCGCAATAGGAGTAGCCTGACAGATGAAAGTAGTAGCTCGTGCATATCTCTGAAGGTCACAAAATATAAACCTGATGTAAAATCTCTCATCAGTGATGCAGCAGCAAAAGTCCCACTGATAATATCAAACGGAGTCATAAAGTTTTCTGTCGGACTATCAGTGTACATGTATACACTAAAAAAATAAATGTATTTTTCATCATCATATACTGTGTTTTTGTTGCTCAAATGAATTTTATTATTTCTTCAAGGTTCTTCACATATGTACACCTTAAGAGATATCAAGTAGGCATAACATGTTCTCAAAAAATTAGGGTTGGCACGCAGAAGAATTTTGAGTCAGAGATTTTGCTGGGTTTGGCACGCACTCACAAAATGGTTGCCCACCCCTGGCCTAGGGACTTTTGAGAGTACTGCTGATGCCACTGTGCAGCCAGGGTGAGAACTGGTCTCTGCATCACTTAGTAGAGTGACAGCTGACCAATGGGGGAGAGAGAGAGGGATAGAAACATCAACGATGAAAGAGAATTACCAAGGCTCCCTGCCTTCTTCACTCCTTGGTGGGCAACCTTTGATTTGGTGATTTATTTCATCTCTGGGGGGCCATTGTCTCAATGGGTACCAGGTACTCCTGGATCCTTAGCTTGTTTGCTGTTCTTAAAGACTGATTTTCTTCTGCTTTTTCCTTCCTTTCTAGATGGGTGAACTGCTATCTCACTTCCAGCATTTGTCGGAGCCTCTTCTCTGTCCTGGGTGCTAACCAGAACCTCACTGAATTGAACCTGAGTGGCAATCCTTTGGGGGATGCAGGGATGAAGGTGTTATGTGAAATGCTCCAGAATCCTGGCTGTAATATTCAGAGATTGTGGTAAGAATCTCTCTCTCTCTCTCTCTCTCTCTCTCTCTCTCTCTCTGTGTGTGTGTGTGTGTAGAGAGAGAGAGAGAGAGAGAGAGAGAGCGAGAGAGAGAGAGCAAGAGAGAGAGAGAGAGAGAGAGAGAGAGAGGAAGAGAGAGAGCTGGAGGAATATCTCAGGGGCCAGATCAGTGGTTTTAGTTTCTCAGGGATGCCATGGCAATATACCACAGATTGAGGGGCTTAAAAAACAGAAATATATATTTTTCATACTCCCAGAGGCTGGAAGTTTAATATGAAGTTCTGGGCAGGGTTTCTTTCTACTGTGGATTGTTTCCTTGGGTGTAAATGGCATCTTCTCCCCGTGTGCTCACATGGTCTTTTTCTGCATGTCTGATCTCCACTTCTTACAAGGATGATTAAGACCTGCTCTAATGACCTCATTTTAGCATAATGACCTATTTAAAAAGTCCATCTACAAATACAGCCACACTCTGAGGTCCTAGTGGTTAAACCTTCAATGTATGAATTTTTTTGTGGGGAGCACAATTCAACCCATGACAAGTGAGAAGGCAGAATAGATGAGTCCAGTTATTTGGGAAGTATTGGATAGAGAAGGATGAAGGGGAACGGAAAACAAGTCATTTGCTGGTGGTAGGTCAAAAGAGATATGACCTTCAAAAGCTTCCATTTCCTCATTGGCCATGCTCATAGATGTGAATCTCAGAGTTTCATCACATACAATGATGGCTACTGGACTGGAACCCATCAGGACATTTTGTACAGATTGAATTGTCACAGGGAATTTCTGGTAGCTTTATTCTAAAGTGCTTGTTTTGAGTCCACACATGAATCAGACTCATGTGCCCTGAGTTGAGCACAGAGTGTATGGGTCATCCCTGCAGCCCTGTTCCATAGCACAGCTGCATTCTTGACAGCCCACCACTCTGAGATGCCTTACCTTTGTCTCTTGCTCATCATACCCACCCTATCCCCAATCTTATTAATTTTGCCTACTTTACAAGCCATTGTCCAACTTTCTTCATCTTCACTCCACCAGCCCAGATCCAACAACCACAATCACTTTTTTTGGATATTGCAATGGCTTCCAAGATCATCACCTTCCAAGGGCAGGATTTGTGTTTGTCTTGACATTGCCTTAAGAAGTGTCTTAGCACTGCAATGCCTTAAGAAGTGTCTTAGCACACATTAGTGCTCAAAAATACACACTGGCCCTGACCGGTGGGCTAAGTGGTTAGAGCCCCCCCTCTCTCTATTTCTCTTTCTCTCTCTCTCTCTCTCTCTCTCTCTCTCTCTCTCTCACACACACACACACACACACACACACACCCCACACTTAAGG
>NW_006291187.1:120061-125266 GCF_000327345.1 Myotis davidii | reverse complement strand
TGCAGGTTCAAGTTCTGATCAAGGGCATGTACATGGGTTGCAGGTTCCATCCTCTGGCCCTGATTGGGTCACATGGGGAGGGGGAAAGGCAATCAATCCATGTGTCTCTCTCACATCGATGTTTCTCTCTCTCTTGTCTCTCTCTCTCTCTCTCCCTCCCTCCTTTCCACTCCCTGAAAAGCAATGTTTCTAACTCTCTATCCCTCTCCCTTCCTCTCTGTAAAAAAATCAATAAAATACATTTTTTAAAAAATCTCCAGGTCTATCCATGCTGTTGCAAAAGGTAAGATTCCCTTCTTTTTTGACAGCCACACAATATTCCATTGTGCAAATGTACCACAACTTTTTTTTAATATATCTTATTAATTTTTTCTTAATAGAGAGGAAGGGAGAGGGATAGAGAGTTAGAAACATTGCTTTTCAGGGAGTGGAAAGGAGGGAGGGAGAGAGAGAGAGAGACACGAGAGAGAGAAACATCGATCAGCTGCCTCCTGCACACCTCCTACCGGGGATGTACCCACAACCAAGGTACATATCCTTGACCGGAATCGAACCTGGGACCCTTCAGTCTGCAGGCCGACGCTCTATCCACTGAGCCAAACCGGTTATGGCGTACCACAACTTTTTTAACCAATCATTTAATCATGGGCATTTGGACTATTTCCAAATCTTGGCAACTGTAAATAATGCTACAATGAACATAGGGGTACATCTCATTGCTCTCTTGATAAATTACAAATCCTTTCTAATTTTTGCCTTGAAGACTCCTTCTTGTCTTGAAGGCTCTGGCTGGGTTTGGCACTTCACCTACCTCTCTGCCCTCATCCCACACTACTATTCCCATTGCCCCTCTGGATGCCCCTGTGTGATCCTAGGGAGTGAAACATAAATAGGGAGGTGTGGGTGAAAATGAGTTGCTTTGCAGATAAATACATATTTAGTGGTTCATTTGCTTCTAATTGGTGTGAAGATGGAGACAGAAAGATAGGGTGGTCCAGAAACCTCTAGGATATCTGAACTATTGGCCTGGAAAGGAAATAGGTTATTGCTCTTTTTCCTATGACAGAGACAAATCATTATTTTTAGTAATGGTGAATGGTGTTTGTGTGTGTGTAAAACAAATCAAGAATCAGAACTGCTTGCTCCTCCAGTATGGATGGGGATCTGGGATTAAATCACTGAGCAGAATAGCTTGAATGGGGCTAGCAAAGTAAAGTAGATGGGTATAACCCTAGAGAGCCCGGCATCTGTCTGAGGGAATTTCAACTGTTAAGAGCATGTGGTAAAGAAGTGGAACCCACAGCTTCACTACCCTTTTTATTTACAGAACAGGAACATGCCATTTATATATTGGAGAGTTGACCATTATTTACAAAGGGAGTTCACTGCCTGGTGCTCAGCAGTTGTGGTCTCAGGCTGAGAGAGCTAACTTCCCTATATGACTTGGGCTGTATTCAGGAGTTCTGATAGCTTTTCAAAAACTTCAGTATGCGCGTGAGGGCATGTGTCGGGGGTGGGGGTGGTAGGGGAGACCGGGGGAAGGTCAATGGGGAAAACAAGGAAACATATGTACTACTATTTGTAATACTTTAAACAATAAAATAAAATTAAAAAAAAACTTCATTATGGTTTTTCCTTTGTAATGTGAGAATACAAGTGTCCCTGTTTAGGCTAAAAACATGTGCAAACCAGAGGCAATATGAGGCAGCCGTGTTCTGACACTTTCTGTTTCTGTGCTTGGCATCAAGGTTGAGACAGTGTTGCCTTTCCCATCAGTGCTGTTTCCACATCTCCTCGGTCCTGAGTAGCACCTATATGCTGGTGGAACTGGATCTGAGCCACAATGCTCTGGCAGACTGTGGAGTCAAACGTGTGTGTGTGGGACTGAGGCATGCATTCTGCACTCTGAAGAAGCTGTGGTGAGTGTGAACTCATTTCCTCATTGAAGCATGAACAGTGGCTCAATGAGCTCCCACAGGCTGGAGTATTAGTGAGGGGATGGCCTTGGCTGCTCAGATGTCCCCTGTGTTACCTCAGGTGTTGGTCAGTAATTCCATCAGTTAGTGTTTGCTGTGGAAAAAGCCACATGCTAAGCCCTGGAGGGGGAACTCAGTCAAAGTACTACGTTGCCTTTAAGATGTTCACTGCCTAGCTGAAGAAATACAACCAGTATAATGCAGTGGTCTAGAAGAGTCTTGGGACTTCATGACAGGCCCTCGGTTTCAACATTGAATAGGAAAAATGGTGCTAAAGCATTGCGCACACTTAATATTCTGTGCAGTCCTTTACCAAATGCTTGTGAGACACTTGAATTTTGAAGAAGAGAAGAAAGAACTTGAAAATGGTACAGTTAATGTACACCTATTAGGATGGTTATTATAAAACAGTGATGGCGAACCTATGACACACGTGTCAGAGGTGACACCCAAACTCATTTTTTTGGTTGATTTTTCTTTGTTAAATGGCATTTAAATATATAAAATAAATATCAAAAATATAAATCTTTGTTTTACTATGGTTGTAAATATCAAAAAATTTCTATATGTGACATGGCACCAGAGTTAAGTTAGGGTTTTTCAAAATGCTGACACGCCGAGGTCAAAAGGTTCACCATCACTGTTATAAAACAACACAAAACAGAAAACATCAAGTGTTGGTGAGAATGTGGAGAAAATGGAAATCTCATACTTTGTTGGTGGGAATGTTAAATGGTGCAGCTGCTGTGGAAAACAGTGTGTCAGTTCCTAAAAACATTAAACAGAATTACCATACGAGTTGAATTACCAAAGAGTTGAAATGAGGCACTCAAACATGTCCTCAGCAGTGTTATTCACAATAGCCCCAAGGGGGAAACAACCCAAGTGTCCACCAATGGATAGATTTAAAAAATGTGGCATATTCACAAATAGAGCCATAAAAGGAATTCTAACACATGCTGAAACACGGGTAAACCTTGGACATTATACTAAGTAAAATAAGCCAGACACAAAGGCCAAATTCTATATGGTCCTCTTATGTAAATGAGGTTCCTAGAATGGTCAAAGTCATAGAGACAGGAAGTAGAAGGGTGGTTGTCAAGGATTGGGGGAGGAGAATTGGGAATTATTATTTAATGGAGACACAGTTTTAGTTTGGGATGATGAGAAAGTTCTGGAGATGGAGGGTGGTGATGGTTGCACAACAATGTGAATATACTTAATGCTACTGAATTGTACACTTACAAATGGTAACAGCCCTGACCAGTTTGATTGGAGCATCAGCTCATGAACCAACAGGTCTCAGGTTTGATTCCTGGTCAAGGCACATACCTTAGTTGCAGGCTCAATCCCCAGCCCTGGTCAGGGTGCATGTGGGAGGTAACCATTCTGTGTGTCTCTCTAACATCGATGTCTCTCTTTCTCTTTGTCTCTCTCCCTCCACCTTCCCCTCCATTCTCTTTAAAAAATGGTTACAATGGTAAATTGTATATTGTGTATATTCTACACAATCCTAATATATAAAAACCCAGGGTCCGTAATGACCAACTGAAGGCTCCACCGAACACCAGAAGTCAGTCCTGCAGTCAGTGCTGGGTTGCTGTGGGGACCCAGCACTGACTGCCACTGGTGTGGGCACAGCGACCCAGCACTGACTGCTGAGGGGGCTGCGGATCAGGCCCAGAGAGAGAGGCAGGGTCTGATCCGCAGCATCTGTGGCAGCTGTTGATCAGCCATTGCCTCTCTCTTTGTCTCTTGGCTTCAGCAGAGGAGCCTCTGTTTCTCTCCAGGCCTCTGTGGGGGTTGCTGATCAGCCCCAACTCTCTGATCAGGCCCGGAGATAGGCCCGGAGTCACTGACTGCCATAGAAACTGACCAATCAGAACCAAATCTGGGTCAACTCTGAGAAACCAATGGCTGCCTAGGAGGCAGAGCTTTTGACACTGACTGGCATAGAAACCGACCAATCCCAAATTGGCTGGCAGGGGAGGGCAGTTGGGGGCGAGATCAGGCTGGCAGAGGAGGGCAGTTATGGGTGATCAGGCAGGCAGGGGAGAGTAGTTGGGGTTGGGAGAGGGTGCAGGCTGGGCTGAGGGAACCCCCTCTCTGTGCATGAATTTCGTGCACTGGGCCACTAGTAATAAACATAGGAAGCTGGGAAGATGCAGTATCAGCATAGATTTAGAAGGTGTTTACTTGCTATTACACAAAGAAAAAGGAAATTAAAAGTTAATATAGAGCTTGGATGCACTCTTCCATGTGTGGATTGGGCTAGACGCAGTGACAGGACAACTAAAAACATTAATGTGTTGAATTTCTGTCATTTCTATGGAAGGTTGGTCAACTGCAGTCTCACATTGGCATGTTGTGTGGATCTCGCATCTGTCCTGAACACCAACCAGTCTCTGACCAGACTCTACTTGGGAGAAAATTCCCTGGGAGACTCAGGAGTTGGAATTTTATGTGAAAAAGCAAAGCATCCACAATGTAAGCTGCAGAAGCTAGGGTAAGTATTCATGGTGTCTCAGCAGAAAAGTAACTTCTTTTCAAGGATGCATTATTGGGAATATGTGGAGGTTATTCTCGATGGAGTGATGATGAAGAACAAAGGAGACAATTTCTGGAGGAGTTTGAAGATACTACCTACTGCTAGTAAGGTATTTATGACTATAGAGTTGGCAACTCTCAGAGTAAAAATAAACACCCCCAGAGAGATTGTTTCTCTTAATTCTCCACTTGCTTCTAAGACATTCAATTTTTTATTGGATGCAGGCACTAGGGTAGTTGGATTCAGGACTGTGCAATTTGCTGTTTTCACTTGAAGGTTTTCAATCAAGGTGACCTGATATTGTAACATGCAATTGTTAAGTAAGCCAATGGGGCCCTTTGGTATTTAATAAAGGTCCTATTTGATGAGAGGCATACAGAGTAATTTCTTGTCCTAAGAATAATTTAAAAGTGAACTCTAAGAGCAGGGCAGCTGCTGTGACTACCCTGAGACATTGGCCCAGGCCTGGGCTACTATATCCAGTTCTTTTGAGAAGTAGCCAATTGGTCTCTTGGCAGATCCCAAGGCCTGTGTTAAAACCCCTAATGTAATCCCCTGCCATCATTTTAATTAGAAGGGGTTTTCAAAGTCCTGCAAACTCAAAGCAAGAGTTTTGAGTCAAAACCTTCTTTAGGCCTTTGATGGCCCTTTGTTGATCTTTTCCACATTGTACTAGTTGTT
>NW_006291187.1:118992-120023 GCF_000327345.1 Myotis davidii | reverse complement strand
TATAGGTGTCAGGCTTTTCCTTCATATGTTGGGATCCAGAATCTACTGTATTCGGGTTAGCCCTGGAAAAGCCCGTAGCTGTCTTTGGGTAATCGGCTCCGGAATACCTAAGATAGCCTGAATTCTTTCTGAAGACAGCATTCCTTTTCCAGGAGTTAGCATAAAGCCTAGATACTCTACTCTTTGTTGAAGGATTTAAACCCTATTTTTAGAGACCTTAAAGCCTCTCTTGGCTAGGAAATTTAGGATTTATAAGATATGTTTGCACCCCAATTCTTCAGTAGGAGAGCAGATTAGTAGGTCATCCACATATGAGATGTCCTGTCCACACTCCTCAAATGGTGTCTCTTAAATCCTCTGTCAAGGCCTGTCCAAATAATGTGGGCTATCTCTGAATCCTTGGAAGAGAATTGTCCATGTAAGCTGTTTTTTTGTTTGTTTTTTTTTGTCACTGGGCATCTGTCCATTCAAAGGCAAACAAGAATTGGCAATTTGGGTCTAATGGGACACAAAAGAAAGTATCTTTCAAGTCTAATGCTAAGAATCATTGAGTTTGAGAGGGAAAATTTCCCCAAATTGTATATGGATTTCTTATTATGAGGTGTATAGGAATTACAGCCTCAATAGTTCATAAATCTTGGACCAACCTATATATTCCTTCTTTTTCCCTAATAGGTAGGATAGGGGTGTTGCAAGGGGGGAATTACAAGGAATCAGTAGTCCGTGACCAAGGAATATTGTCATAACCTTTTGTGGGCCCCTCCCTTCTTCTGGATTTATAAGATATTGCCATGTATTTGGAAATTTGCTAAGATCCGTCAGTCTGATCATGAAGAACAAAGGAGACAATTTCTGGAGGAGCCCTCTGGGCTCAGCCTGGAGTTCTCATGGCCCAGACCTGGAGGTTAAGCTCCTGGTTTATGTCGGTATCTATTTCAACTCTCCTCTTTTTACAAGTAAGGTTATAATTGGAATAGGATTTGAAATATCTGTTGAAAAAAATCACTAAGGTTTTCACTTTATTTAAATTT
>NW_006291187.1:112402-118966 GCF_000327345.1 Myotis davidii | reverse complement strand
TTCCCTAAAAATGGAATGGGACATTCTGTCAAAATTAGGAATTGGTGCACAAAAGTAGTTGCTCCCTCCCTGGCTCAGTTGTTTAGGCATTGTCTGGTGCACCGAAAGATTGCTAATTCAATTTCTGGTCAGGGCACATTCTTGGTTGTGAAATCAACCCCCAGTAGGGGGCGTGTTAGAGGCAGCCGATGGATGTTTCTCTCCCTTTCCCTTCCTCTCTCTCTCTCTCTCTCAAAAAAAAAAAAAATCAATGCAAATATTTCTGTAAAAGCTAGGGCTTAAAAATAAAAGGTAGTTGCTCCCCATAGGCAATTTAAAGGTAGTGTAAAGTATTTTGCTTGGGATTTTCCATCTACTCCTTGTATAATGCTACTGAAGGAAGAGAGAGAGCCCTACAGGAGGTTGGCACAGAGAAGGTGGCTCCATGTCCAAAAGGAAATTAATGTACCTTCCTGCCACTTTGAGGGTTACCATTGCCTCTGTCGCTTCAATGATGGTGTTCCTAGCATGAGCCAACTGGGAAACAGGGCCCCTTGATTTCAAGGCCATTGTGTGGGTAGGTTTTGGTCTAGGGACCTTCTGGGTCCCGGGATAGTTCGTCTTCCAGTGGCTGAATTTGAGGCAGAGGGGGCACTCAACTTCCTAGGGCACTCCCTTTTCCATCTGGGCTGCCCGAATTTATGGCAATTGCCGGGAGGAGAACTTTTGGGTTTTCCCTTCTGTGGCATCATCAGCCTCTGTTCTTTTAGGGTGGAAAGAAGTTGTGCCTGACTTTTCTCTTTGTGCTTTTCATTTTCTAAAGCCCTATCTTCATCCTCTTGGATCACTGTTGTAAAATACCAAAGATGCTACTTTTAACATCCCTTCTGTGGGAGTAGCTGGTCCTATTTTTAATATCTGTCTTTCCTCCTAATATCTGGGGCTGATTGGGTCATGAATTTGTCTTCCAGGACAATAGCTCCAACTGGATCATTGGGATCTAGTTTGGTGCACTTAATTAAAGCTTTCCTTATCCTTTCTATGAAGGTGGTGGAATTTTCTTGGGGACCTTGGTCAATGGTTGCCAGTTCATTATTATTAAAAGATTTCTTTTGGGAGGCTTTTTATTCCCTGCAGGAGGCAAAAAAAGCATGTGATCTGTGGTCTATCTCACATCCTCTGAATCATAGTCCCAATTAGGATTAGAAGATAGGATGGCCTCTGTTCCTGGTGGAGTTATCATTTTCTGTATGGACCTCATTTGCATAAGCAGGGCTTCTTGGAGGATTCAATTAATATCCTCCAAGATAAATCATACATTAAAGTGAGCCTTTTCCATTCTTGGATAAATTTGCTGAGGCATTCTGTAAAACTTTCCAACCTATTCTTTATGCCTATTAAGTCTTGCACGCTAAATGGAAGCTGAGTTCTTAATATTCCCTCCTGTCCTAGGCTTTCGTCGAAGAGAAATGTTGAGATTGCATTCTTTGTTTTTCTTTGAAATTTGTTGTTTAATCTTTGCTCTGACTGGTTGATTCAGTATAGGGTGATGCTAGTTCTGGGGAAATTGGTTGTTGAGGCACCATGAGTGGATTAGGGCATTCACTCTCAAGATTTAGTTCTTTCTTTGCTATGGCTGCTAAGAGCACAGGATCTACCTTATAGTATTTGTACATTTTTTAGTTATTTCTCAGGGCCATGAAGACCTGCACATATGGTATTTCAGTCCACTTGCCCTGCCTTTGACAGAATAAGTCTAGCTGCAAGATTGCATTATAATTTAGACTTCGATTTCCTGGCCAAACTTCCCCATCTCCTAATTTATATTGAGGCCAAGCTATATTACAAAAGAAAAATAAAGTTTTTCCTTTTAAGGTTTGAGAGTCAAATTTTCCCAGTTCTTTAGGCTGCATCTCAGAAGTGAATCTTATGGTATTGGATTTTGGTTTCCCATCTAAATACTGCCTGGAGAAGGCATCCCTTCTCAGGCATGGGTTTCCAAAATTAACTAGTTTTACTGTGTAACCAAAATTTCTGGCTGCAGTTACCCATAGATGTGTTTATCCCATGTCCTGAGGGTGACCTTACTAATGAGCAGGGCACTAATCAGATTTCCTGGGAATGGGTTATACCTGACTCAGACAGGGAGCTCAACTCCATGCCAGTCTCCTGAGCCCCTACTGACATCATTATTCCCATTTAATTTAAAATCTCCTTTGCCTCTGAACCCTTCTTCCCTGTACCATGGAGGGAGGTCTTGTACCTGCTGGGTACACTATTCTATTTAGGCAACAATGCCATCAGTTACTGACCTGTTTTTCCTGCCAAAGACACTGCTAGAGCAAGAATTGCACTATTTCTAGTCCCACCAGCAATTTTAAAGATGGGACCCTTCTAGGTTCTTGCAGTATTCACATTCCCTAAAAAAATTTGCTATCCAACATATTTTTCTACTGGAATGTCTGAATATCTGTCATTCTTGCCTACTCCTCCACTCTCCTGGGTCCTGCAGAATCTATGCATAACAGATGCCTGAATAGAGTGAGTAACCCTTCCTTAGTTCATATCTAAGCAGGTAATTCACTGATATCCCCTATATTTTGATAAGGTTCAGTAGGACAAAGCCAACATTCCCTGCTACATCTGTCAACCTTATCAAGATACCTAACAAATTGTCTTTTGATCTCAATGTTAGGTATTCGAGCTTGGAGTATGTACATGAAGGACATCCTCTAATGTCATTTATTTCATAAATAGAGGCCTGGTGCACAAAATTTGTGCACATGGGTGGGGGAATCCCTCAGCTCGGCCTGTACACTCTAGCAATCTGGGACCACTGGCTCCTAACCTCTCACCTGCTTGCCTGCCTGATTGCCCCTAACCACCTCTGCCTCAGCCCCCACCATGGTGGCTTCATCTGAAAGGTCGTCTGGGATGATGTCCGGAAGATCGTTTGGCTGCCTGATCTAATTAGAATATTATACTTTTATTACTATAGACTGGCATGGAACCAGTTCCTCAATTAATGGGGTGGACTAAAGGGACCCGATCAGCCAGGCAAATAACCATAAAATCTAAACTTCAATTTGTTCAACCAGGGTGTCTCACTTATGCCTCTGCTCACACAATAATAATAGTTGTCAATTAATAGCATCTGGCCAGTGTCTTTCCTTACAATGTTCATATAAACAAAAAAAGAATGGGATATTCTTCCTGAACCCAGTGTAATATCTTGCAAACTTGTGGGGCCCCCAATTAGCCCTACTAGTATTTACTATGCAGCCCTGCACATACAACAAGTTCCTCTCCTTAAAGCCCTATAGAGAGAGTATAAATGCAAATATAGAGGCCAAAAACCTGATGGAATAGAGAATTTCAGCAGCTTAGTGAATAAACAGTGGCTTAAATTAATTCCTTTAGCAGTCATGTCTATGAACAGATGAGCTAGTGATTAGAGGTAGTGGGTCTCTGTGTGCAGTTTGTGAGCAGGGCTCCCAGAAGCTGTTACCCTTCTGGTCATCCCACACTCTCTTACTAATATATGTCTCAGTTTCTCTCCTGGGCATCTAAAACAGCTGGGAGGGCTCAGAACACTGGATGATCAACCCTTATTTGTGCATCCTTGGCTGAGCCAGCCAGTTAATTACAAGTGAAATGGAAGTCCCTATGAGGCCCCTGCATGTCTTAGGGTTCAACCCCAGACACCTCTGCAAGGTTCTTACTCACATAGGCACATTGGAAACTCAAAACAGGAGGGAGGAATTGCCTCTTTTCTTCAGATCCTAGGCAAGCCTATGTACTCATCCTTCTCCTCATATCTGTCAATGGACATAACTTTATTCCAGTTGCCTAATTCCTTATGCTGTTGATCACCCCCTCTCCCCCAAGAAAACTAACATGCATGCACAAAGGGTTAACTGGCTAGGAACAAAACTTAGTGCATTCCCGCATCCCCAACAAAGTGAAAGCAGGTGATTCAGCAATTCTAGTCACTGCACCAGAAAGACATTACCAGAGAGCCACTCAAGTTGGAAGGGCTCGCCCCTCAGCTGTTGTCATGCTTGTGAGAAAGAATTTAGACCAGTGACAGAAAGCAGTGTTAAAAGCAAAGCAAGAAAATTTGTAAGGAAACAAAGCAAGCAACTTTATTAGCAATACACTTGGCTTAAAGCACAAATGGACAGCTCAGCAAGGGAACATCCCCAAAAGGAGTCTCTCACACATATTTGTGTCTTTCCACAATGCCAGATTTATTAGGGGAGACATCCCCAATAAGTCAATAAAGTCTCATGCAGATTACATACAGAGAGGGGGAGTTTATATAATGAGCATCCATTGTAAAATTCTAATCACAGGAGGCTACAGTGGTGGCATGCATGCATTGGAGTGGAAGTCCAGTAGGGCTCTGAGCATGACCCATGGTACAGCTGAGCTCAAGAATTGGGTGGTTGGAGCTTTTAATTCTCACAGCCCACAAGTGTTGGAGATCCCACTCATACCAGTGTCAAGTTTGAGTACTTATCCAAAGGTTTAGACTTGTGATTTGGGGCATTCTGGGGTCCTCCTAAGGGCATTGCCATTACACCCCCTTACCTCCGTCTTGACATAGCACTTGACATAACAGTCATAGCTGACAGTGATTTCATATTTGATTGTCAAATGATTCTAAAAAGTCTGTTCTGCTCTTGCTCTATACAGGAAGGCACAGATATTTCCCACTTACTCTCTGCCCCCAGACATGCATAGGCTACCCCACTATCAACATCTCTCACCAGGTGGTACTTTGTTATTGATGAACCTACACTGACACATCATTATCACCCAAAGCCCATAGGGTACATTACAGTTCACTGTTGGTGTTGTGCATTCTACTATTTGGATAAATGAGTAATGGCATGTACATACTATTGCAGTATCATACAGAGTGGTTTCAGTGTCCCTAAATCCTGTGCTTGGTCTATTTTGTCCCTCCTCCCCCTAATCCCAGGCATGTATTTATTTATTAATTAATTTATTTATTTATGTATATTTTGGGTAACAATCTCTTATCAAATATTTTCTCCCTATGTGACTTGTCAAGAGAATGAACAGACATATAAGGGAAAATATTTGCAAGGACATATTTGATAAGAGTTTGTTACCCAAAATATACAAAAAATCTTTTAAAACAAAACAAAATAAAACAAATAACCTGATATAAAATGGGCCAAATACCTTAACAGACACCTTATCAAAGAAAATATACACAGAAGGCAAAAAAAGCATCTGTGAACATGCTCCATATTATATGTGAACAAGGAAATGTAAATTAAAACAAATAAATGACATCAATGGATAAATCCTCTAGATAAAAAAATCAGCAAAGAAACAGTTATCCTAAATGACTAACTAGATCAGATAGACATAATTGACATCTTCAGAACATTTCACCCCAAAGCTACAGAATATACATTCTTCTCAAGTGTACATGGGACATTTTCAAAGCTGGACCACATATTGGGTCACAGACAAAGTCTCTCCAAATTAAAGAAGATTGAAATCATATCAAGCATCTTCTCAGACCACAATGGCATAATATTAGAAATCAACTATGATAAAACAATAAAAAATATTCAAACACTTGGAGGCTGAATAGCATGCTATTAAAAAATGATTGGGTTACCAAAGGGATCACAGAAGAAATTAAAAACATCCTGGAAATGAATGACAATGAAAACAACAATCCAGAAGCTATGGGACACAGTGAAAGCAGTCCTAAGAGGGGAGTCCATAGCATTTCAGACCTACCTCAAAACCAAGAAAAACCGATAACAAATTATCTAACTCCACAACTTAAAGAATTAGAAAGAGAGCAACAAGAAAAGCCCAGAGTGAGCAGGAGGAAGGAGATAAAAAAGATCAAAGCAGAAATAAATGACATAGAGGCCAAAACAAACAAACAAACAAAAGATCAATGAAACCAAGAGCTGGTTATTTGAAAGTAAAAACAAGATTGATGAGCCTCTAGCCATGCTTACCAAGAAGCAAAGAGAGAAGACCAAAATAAAATCAGATAAGCAAGAGGTGAAATAACAACAGATCCTACAGAAATACATAGGATTGTAAAAAAATACTATGAACAACTCTATTCCATCATCACACTAGAGGAAATGGACATATTCCTAGAAAAATACAAACTTCCAAAACTCAATCAAGAAGAATAAAAATATCTGAATAGGCTGATTACAAAGGAGGAAACTGAAGCAATCATCAAAAAATTTCCAGCAAACAAAAGCCCGGGGCCAGAAGTCTTCACAGGGGAGTTTTACTAAACATTCAAAGGAGAACTAAAACCTGTGCTTCTCAGACTATCCCAAAAATTTTAAGAGGAAGGCACACTTCCAACCTCTTTCTATTAAGCCAGTATTGCCCTAATTCAAAAATCAGGTTGATCTCTTACCCCCTCATTCTCCCCACCCCCACCCCCACCTTCCCTCATGGGTTGGACAGTCTGTTCAATGCTTCTATGACTCTGGTTCTGTTTTTATTCATCACTTTATGTTGTTCATTATAGTCCACAAATAAGTGAGATAATGTGATATTTCT
>NW_006291187.1:110004-111850 GCF_000327345.1 Myotis davidii | reverse complement strand
CACATGAAAGAGATGACCAAATTTCCCAATATCATTTATTAAAGAAACTGTCTTGACTCCATTGTATGCTCTTGCCTCCTCTGTCAAATATTAATTGAGCATAATGGTTTGAGTTGATTTCTGGGTTCCAATGTTCTCTTCCATTCGTCTATATGTCTGTTCTTGTGCCGGTGCCAGGCAGTTTTGAGAACAGTGGCTTTGTAGTATACCTTGATATCTGGTAGTGTGTTCCTCACAGCCCTTGCTTCCTCTGGAAGGTTGGGCTTCTTTGTTCTTCTTTCTCAAGATTGCTGCAGCTATTTGGGGTCTTTTTTTAACCCAGATGAATTTTTGGAGAGTTTGATCTATGTCTTTAAAGTATGCCATTGGTATTTTAATGTGCATTGCATTGAATCAATAGATTGCTTTGGGTAGTATGGACATTTTAATGATGTTGATTCTACCAATACATGAACCAGGTATATTCATCCATTTGTTTATATCTTCTTCTATCTCTTCTTTCAGTGTCCTGAAATTTTCTGAGTACAGATCCTTTGTCTCCTTGGTTAAACTTTTTCCTAGTTATATTAATTTTTTGTTGCAATAGTAAATGGTTGTGTTTTTTTTAGTTTCTATTTCTGTGAGCTCATTATAATAATAAAAGCATAATATGCTAATTAGACTGGACAGCCAAACGACCTTCCGAACATCCTTCCAAACATCCTTCTGGACAACCTTCCAGAGGAAGCAAGGGCTGTGAGGGCCGAAGCAAGCCACTACAGCTGTAAGGACTGAGGCAAACCAAAGTGACTGTGAGGGCCAAGCTCCTTGCACTAATTTCATGCATTGGGCCTCTAGTCTATTAAAAAGCCGTAGGTTTCTGGGTGTTAATTTTGTATCCTGCTATGTTTCAGAATTCATTTATGAAATCTAGTAGTTTTTGGATGGAGTCTTTAGGGTTTTCTGTGTACATTATCATGTCATCTGCGAATAATGACAATTTTGCTTCTCCTTTTCCAATTTAAATGCCTTTTATTTCTTCTTCTTGTCTGATTGCAATGGCTAAGTAGTGAAAGTGGACATGCCTGTCCTGTTCCTGTTCATAGGGGAAATGGTTTTAGTTTTTGCCCATTGAATATGATGTTTGCTGTAGGTTGGTCATATAAGGCTTTTATTATGTTGAGGCATGATTCCTCTATCTCCTCTTTGCTGAGAATTTTTATCAGGAAAGGGTGTTGGATTTTGTCAAATGCCTTTTCTGCATCAATTGATATGATTATGTGATGTTTGTCTCTCAATTTGTTTATGTGGTGTATCACATTTGCTAATTTGCGGATATTGTACCAGCCTTGCATCCCTGAAACAAATCCCACTTGGTCATGGTGTATGACCTTTCTAATGTAATGCTGGATCTGATTTGCTAATATTTTGTTTAGGATTTTAGCATCTATGTTCATCAGGGATATTGGCCTGTAATTCTCTTTCTTTGTAGTGTCTTTATCTGATTTCTGAATTAGGGCAATACTGGCTTCATAGAAAGAGGTTAGAAGTGTGCCTTCCTCTTGAATTTTTTGCAATAGCCTGAATGTGGAGCTGTCTGGCCTAGGCTTCACAGGGGAGTTTTATCAGTCTATTCAGATTTTTTTAATTAAATCTTTATTGTTCAGATTATTATATTTGTTCCTCTTTCCCCCCCATAACTTCCCTCCTTCCAGTTCCCACCCCACCCTCCCCCTCACTCCCCACCCACTGTCCTCATCCATACGTGCACGATTTTTGTCCAGTTTCTTCCCGCATCCCCCTCACTCCTTCCCCCCCCAAAGAAAACTCAGTCCATTCCCTTTCTCTGCCCCTGATTCCATATTAA
>NW_006291187.1:99382-109300 GCF_000327345.1 Myotis davidii | reverse complement strand
CTTCGCTGTGTCGATAGAGTGGCTTTCTGTGTTCTGTGTCCGCTAAGTCCCAGTGGTTCAGCCTCCCCAATTACCTAAGGAGGACACTCTTGGTGGGCTTTGTGCACAGTCTTATTGTAGTTAAGCCTTGATTGTTGTAGGTAACACTGGGAGGATTTAACCTCAGGCCAATTGGCTATGAGAATCAGCTGTGTCTATGGTGGGAGAACTTCTGCGCTGAAGATACCCTTCTGGGGCAAGACTTGCTTCAGTGGGGCTTTGGTGCTCACTGAGTCTGCCCCCTGAGTGTGTTCCTTATGGATCTGTGGAGTTATAATTGGATGATCCCACTCTGACCACTGGGTACACTGGCTCTTGGATCTAAGGAGGTGCTATTCTAGCCTCTGCCTGAGGCTACCCTGCAGAAGCCAGCTGTAAAGCAATACAAGTTGCCCTGGGGCACTGGGCAGCTGCAGTTTGTTAAGTAAATTTCAGATACAAAGGGCCGGGCCTTTCATATGCAAAAGCCCCAGGGGATCAACGGGGCTGGTGTAGTGAGCAGTATGGCTGCTCTCAGTCCTGTCCTCAGTGTCCCGGCAATCACTGCAAGCACCTCCGTGAGAAAGTTGCCCTCGAATTCTGATCGATGCCAGACAGTTCCATTTCTCCCATATGAGTCTGGGTCCCCAGAGACTTGCCTGGAACTGGAGCTCAGAGCCTGAGACTCCCTCCTAATTGAAAAAGACAATCGTGACCTCAGCCTCCAGCCCTCTCCACATTCACCTCCATACCTTTGTATTTTACTTCCGCACCACACCTCCTCTGAGTCTCGGTATGCTTTTTTCTTTCCTTCTAGTTGTAGAATTTCCACTCAGCCAGCCTTCCTGTGGTTCTGGATGATGTTTGTTCCGTCTTTTAGTTGTATTTTTGAAGTGGTTGTGCGAGGCAGCAATCTCTGGTGTTTACCTATGCCACCATCTTGTTTTCTCCCTATTCTGATTTTTTGATTCTTCTTGATTGAGTTTTGGAAGGTCATATCTTTCTAGGAATATGTACATTTCCTCTAGGTTGTTTAGTTTTTTGGAATAGAGTTGTTCACAGTTTTTTTTTTTCTTTTTTACAATCTTTTGTATTTCTGTGGGGTCTGTTGTTATTTTACCTCTTTCATTTCTGATTTTGATTATTTGGGTTCTCTCTCCTTGCTTCTTGGTGAGCGTGGCTAGAATTTCATCAATCTTGTTTATCCTTTCAAAGAACCATCCCTTGGTCTTATCGATCTTTTGTATTGTGGTTTGTTTGTTTGTTTTTATTTTTGGTCTCTATGTCATTTATTTCTGCTCTGATCTTTATTATCTCCTTCCTTCTTCTCACTCTTGGCTTTATTCTCCTTCTGATTTATTCTGAATATTTTGAGCTATAACTTGCCATTTACATTAACAAAATGATTAGATGATTAAAAATGTAATTTGCCTATGCAATAAAAGGAATTCCATGAAGGTCATGCCTATATTTTGTTTGTTTGCATATTTTTTTATATTTTATTGATTTTTTTCAGAGAGGAAGGGAGAAGGATAGAGAGTTAGAAACATCAATGAGAGAGAAACATCGACCAGCTGCCTCCTGCACACCGCTTACTGGGGATGTGCCCGCAACCAAGGTACATGCCCTTGACCGGAATTGAACCTGGGACCTTTCAGTCTGCAGGCTGATGCTCTATCCACTGAGCCAAACCAGTTTGGCCCCAATCATTTTTTAATAGCATGCTTTTCAGTCTCCAAGTGTTTGAATATTTTTTATTGTTTTTATTATAGCTGATTTCTAATATTATGCCATTGTGGTCTGAGAAGATGCTTGATATGATTTAAAACTTCTTTAATTTGGAGAGACTTTGCCTGTGACCCAATATGTGGTCCAGCTTTGAAAATGTCCCATGTGCACTTGAGAAGAATATATATCCTGTAGCTTTGGGGTGAAATGTTCTGAAGATGTCAATTAAATCCATCTGATCTGCTGGGGTCCAACCCCAGCAGGTCCAGGGGTCTCCAAAGGTGTGGACAGAGTCGGCAAAGAAGGAATGACACAGAGGCAGCTTCAGGTGATCATCATAGCCGGGTTCTCTTGTCAGGGTCTCCAGCCAGGTTCTGTAGCCAGTTCTCTAGCCAAGTTCTGTCTAGGATCTCCAGCTAGGTTCTCCAGCCAGGTTCGGTCGCCAGGTTCTGTAGCCGGGTTCTTCAGCCAGGTTCTGTCGCTAGGTTCTGTCTCTAGGTTCTGTTGCCAGTTTCTGTCCAGGATCTTTTGCCATGTTCTCTCCAGCACAGTTCTTCTGTCTCTAGGTTCTGTCTCTAGGATCTTCAGCCAAGTTCTCTCGCTAGGTTCTGTGTCTCTATGTTCTGTGTCCTGTTGTCTTGTTACATCTGTATTTATACTAGTTGATTCCAATCCTATCAATCTCTATTCCAAAGGTTTCTTATCTCCATTCCAGGGAGTAAAGATTATGTAGCTTAAACATGATTGTTCATAGTTAAAGTGATTAACTACCCTCCTGGCACTTAGAGAAGGGGTTTTATTCCCTCCCTAACTTCAGGGGAAAATCCCTACCTGGGGAAACAACCTTTCTCGGAGAGGTGACCTTGGTTAAAACACAGCCAAGAAGGTGAGCAAACATTAAGAACAGTATGACATATACGCCAGGTTCCTTGAAACATATGCTGTGCAGATGTTTCTTCCCTGCAGCGACTGTGTCAAGCAGCAAGGATGGACTGGCTCCCGGCACTGATCTAGTGAGCCATTTAGGATAGCTGTTTCTTTGCTGATATTTTGTCTAGAGGATTTATCAAGTGATGTCAGTGGGGTAGTAAAGTCTCCTACTATGATTGTATTGCTGTCAATCTCTCCCTTGCTATCTTCCAGAAGTTTTTGTAACACGTTTCGTGCTCCTGCATTGTGTGCATATATGTTTACCAGAGTTATAAGCTCTTGTTGTATCTATCACTTTAGTATTATGAAGTGGCCTTCCTTATCTCTTGTGATTACCTTCACTTTGAGGTCTATTTTGTCCGATATAAGTATTGCTACCCCAGCTTTTTTTTTAAATTCCCATTTGCCTGAAAGATATTTTTCCATCCCTTCACTTTTAGTCTGTGTTAGTCTTTTGTTCTAAGGTGGGTGTCTTATAGACAGCATATATATGGTCATGTTTTGTTAACAATTCAGCCACTCACTGTCTTTTGATTGGAGCATTTAGGCCATTTATTTTAATGTTATTATTGATAGGTACTTGTTTATAGCCATTTTATTTTTTGTGCCTGTTTTTCTTCTTCCCTCCCTTTCTTCTTCTTTTTACAACAGTCCCTTTAGCATTTCTCGCATTGGTGGCTTGGTAGTGATAAACTCCCTCAGCCTTTCTTTGTCTGTAAATATCCTGATTTCCCCTTCAATTTTGAATGATAGACTTGCTGGATAGAATATTCTTGGTTTCAGTCCCTTGCTTTGCATCACTTTGTATATTTGCTTCCATTCCTTTCTGGCCTGATGTATTTCTATTGAGAAATCATTTAATAATCTAATGGGAGATCTCTTGTAGGTAACTTTCTCTCTTGCAGCCTTTAAGATTCTCTCTTTGTTGTTAACGTTTGCCATTGTAATTATGATGTGTCTTGGTGTGGATCTTTTTGGGTGTATCTTGTTTGGGATTCTCTGTGCTTGTATGATTTTTTTCTTCCTCAAATCAGGAAAGTTTTCTGACATTTCTTCAACTAGGATTTCTAGCCCTTGTTGAAGGGCTAGAACCCCCATTCATTTCATTCCACACCCCCATTATACTTATGTTGATTTGTTTCATGTTTTCCCAAAGCTCCCTCAGGCTCTCCTCCTATCTTTTGATTTTTTTCTCTAATTGCAGTTCAGATTGGATGTGTTTTGCTGCTCTGTCTTCTAATTTGCTAATTCAGTCCTCCGCTTCTCCTAGTCTACTGTTGAAAGCTTCCATAGTGTTTTTAATTGTAGTTATATCTGTCTTTATTTATTCTTTTTTCCTACATAGGTTGTTGATTTTCTCATCCATCCAGTTTATGAACTGTTTTACCCTTATTCTGAATTCTTTTTCTGATATATTGCATGCCTCCATTTCATTTAATTCCTTTCCTGGTGCTTCCTCCTTTTCTTTTCTTTTGGAAGTTGTTCTTCTATCTCCCCATTTTTGCTCTCACTGAAGGATCTAGGTATCAAATCATGTAGTGCCTGTGGCTGCAGCAGAGGGCCTGGTGTTGGGTCATGAGGTCTCAGGCGGTGGCTGCTCCTCTCGTGGTCACAGGGTGGCAGCTGCTCCTTGGGTGGTCACAGACTGCTCCCCGGGGGTTGTGTGATGGCTGCTGGCTCCCCATGTGGTCACGGGCAGCAGCTGCTGGATCCCCTCGCATGTGCTATAATGGGTGGTAGCTGCTGTCTCCCCACATGGTTGCAGATGGCGGGTACTCCTCTCATGGTCATGGGGCAGCAGCTACTCCTCGTGTGGTCACCCGCTGCTCTCTGGGGGTTGTAGGGTGGCTGCTGGTTCCCCATGCTTTTGCGGGTGGTGGCTGCTGTCTCCCCTCACGCGCGCTGTTGCAGGCAGTGGCTTCTGGCTTCCCTTGTGCATGCTGTGGTGAGCAGTGGCTGCTGGCTCTGCTTGTGTGCACTGACATGTGTGTTGGCTACTGGCTCCCAGTGCTATTGTAGGTGGCGGCTGCTGACTCCCTGTTCAATCCTGGGTGGTAGCTGTTCATGCAAGTGGTCTCTGTGCCTGGGGCTAAAGTGTCTGGCTGGCAGCTGGGGAGTGTTCTCCAGAACTCACCGTAGCTCTTATCTGAGGAGGCTAAAGTCTGGGTGTTTGTGGTTCACAGCTGAGGCAGCAGTTCCCTAGCCTGTGTGACTGTAGGTTCCCAGGTGATGTTGGAGAGCACCCTCAGTGGAGATAGGCTGGGCTCACAGCAGCTCTCCCCTTTGAGATGGTATGGCCTCTGTGGCAGCACCAGTGCTCCTGGAGAGATTATAGTGGTAGCAGCGACTGCCCGGCTATTCAAGCTTGGTCTGACAGCCCCTGAAGGTCCTGAAAAATCTAGCTATTCCTCCCTCAGACACACACACACACATCACATGTCCATACACTCCCTTTTTGCTCCCTCTTTCACTCACACTCTTCCTCACTAACATCCTCTTGGCCCTCATCTTGGAATCTACTATAACTAAAAGTTTGTGCCTTTTGACCAATATCTCCCTTTTCCTCACCCACCCAGCCTCTGGTAACCACCACTTGACTCTGTTACTATGAGTTTCACTTATTTTTTTTAGATTCTACATATATGTGGGATCATGCAATATTTGTCTTATTCTATCTGACTTATTTCATTTAGCATAACATTTTCTAGATTCATCTATGTTGTTACAGATTGCAGGATTTCCCTTTTAAAAGGCTGAATAATATTCCTAATATTTTACTCTCTCTCTCTCTCTCTCTCTCTCTCTCTCTCTCTCTCTCTCTCCCCTCCACACATTCTTTGTGTTCTTTTGATTAGTCTTAGCATGGTCTATCTTTCTCCATTCCTTTATTTTTATTTTTTTCTATCTCTTTTAATCTGTATGTGTCTTTATATTTAAAGTGGGTTTCCTGTAGACAGCATATAGTTGAGCCTTGTTTTTGTTCATTCTAGAGTACTTGTGTTCTAATTGGTTTGTTTGCACCTTTGATGCTCAAAGTAATTATTGATATAGTTGACTTAATATCTATTATATTATGCCTATTTTCTGTTTACATTTTTATTCTTTGATTCTATTTTTCTCCTCTCTTTTTTGGTGTGGTTTTAATTGAGCGTTGAATGATTTTCTTTTCTTTCCTTTCTTAGCATATGTTATATTTCTTTTTTTATTATCATTTTAGTGGTTACCCTACATTTACAACTAATTCTATTCCTTTCAAATAATAGTATACTGCTTCACAGGTAGTGTAGATACCTTATAATAACAAAATAGTCCTAATTCCTCCCTTTTGGTAGTTGTATCTTCGCTGTCATTCATTTCACTTTTATATAAGTGTGTATTATAAATGCATTTTTCTATTGTTATTTTAAACATGTTGCTAATTGTTTGATCAATTAAGAATAAGAAAAATAGATTCCAAGATGGCTGCAGAGTAGGTGGAAGCTACAATCACCTACTTTTGACCCCAAACTGGATTTATAGCTATATTATAGAGCAATCAACCTGCATAATCAACTGCAGGCTAGCTGGACTGATATACTATAACCAAGGATTTACAAAAGAAGTCACATAGAGACTGGTAACAATGGCAGAGATGAGGAAAGGGCTAGCCCCTACAGCCAGGTGCAGCGACTGAGAAGCCAAAGGGATATTGTGGCTGCAAAACTCCCTCCTACCAGAAGCATGGGGTCTCAACCCTATGCAGTGAAACCTAACCCAGGGCAACAGAGATGGAAAGACAAGCCTGCATGTCATCTGATGGTGAAAATCAGTGGGCATTCAGTCTGCCCAGGAGACCCAGACTCCACCTTCCCAGGGATAAGTACTCCTATTGTCACAGCACTAGCCTGGGGGGTGCACTGCTTGGTCTCCAATTGCTGGCGAGACCACTCTTCTGTACTTGGGTCCTGTGGAGGGGTCTGCTGGCTGCACCCAGCAGTGAGTTTTAGGGCCCTTTTTTTCTTGGGGAGGCTTTTGGTGGGAAGTGAAACAGTGACTAAGCTGTGTGGCCTTGAAAATACGGCCAATCTCCCCCCACATCAAGCAGACAGTTAGTGCTCCTCACCCTACCTGTTGAATCACTTGGCTGGCCCAGTGCAACTGAGTTCAGCCAAGCAAGGAGATCAGAGTATCAAAGAGAGCTGGGACTTTTGGACATGTCTCCCAAGAAAACTTTTGTCTGAGAATCTGATGAGTGGGTGCTGGACTGTGTGGTTACGTCGTGGAAAGGGAGGCCACTCCTATCTCCCTTATAAGCTCAGCCCATGCTACCTTGGGAAGGGTAAGATATGCCTCCCCCCTCTTACAGGAAACCATCAACAAAATGAAAAGACAACACACTGAATGGGAGAACATATTTGCTGATACAACCGATAAGGGATTAATATCCAAAATTTATAAAGAATTTATACAACTCAACACCACCCCACCCCAATCCAATTAAAAAATAGGCAAATGACCTTAAAAGATAATTCTCCAAAGAGGACATACAGATGCCCAATAGATGTATGAAAAGATGCTCAACATCATTAATCATCAGAGAGATACAAACTAAAACCACAATGAGATATCACCCCACCACCTGTCAGAGTGCTATCACCAATAAATCAACAAACAACAAATATTGTGAGAATGTGGAGAAAAGGGAACCCTTGTTCCCTGTTGGTGGGAATTGCAGATTGGTGCAACCACTGTGGAAAGCAGTATGGAGTTACCTCAAAAAATTAAAAATGGAACTGCCATATGACCCAGCAATTCCACTTCTGGGAATTTATCCAAAGAAACCTGAAACACACATTCAAATATATATATATTTGAATATTTCACATAGGATATATGCTATCCTATGTTCATTGCAGCATTATTTACAATACCCAAGATTTGGAAGCAGCCCAAGTGTCCATAAGTTGATGAATGGGTAAAACACCTATGATACATTTACACAATGGAATACTACTCAGCCATAAAAAAATAAAATGTTACCCTTTGCAACAGCATGGATGGATCTGGAGAATTAATGCTAAGTGAAATAAGCAAGTCAGAGAAATACAAGTAGCATATGATTTCATTCACATGTGGAGCTTAATGAACAAATGGAACTACCAAACAAAATAGAGAGCTGGCAGACAGCTGTGTGTGTGTGTGTGTGTGTGTGTGTGTGTGTGTGTGTGTGTGTGTAAGGTAGGAGTTGGAGGGGGTGGAGGTATTGAACAAAAGAGAAAAAAAGTGGAAGAACTCATGGACAATGGACACAGACAACAATGTGGTGCTGTGGAAAGGAGAGGTGGGGAGTGGAGATGGGAGAGGGTATAGGAGGGATAAATGGTGATGGGAAAAATGAAATAAAGAAAAAATAAAGAATGTCTTTGATGGGTTTATTAGTAGACTATAATAAATGAGAAAAATAACTTCTGAATGTTAGCATTTCAATAGAAACTTCCCAAACTAAAAAGTTTACAGGAAAAAAAGAAAGAGCAAGAATATTTAAAAAGAACAGAATATCCAAGAACTGAAAGAGCAATAAAAGTCATTGTATGAGAGTTACATTCAGATAATGAGAATTCCAGGAGGAAAAAAAAGAGAAGGCCCTGCTCTGTGAGTGACAGGGGGCAGCCACAGGTCTAGAAAGCACAGAGAACACCAAGTAGTATTAAAGGATAAAACAAACAAACAAACAAACAGACACACACCTAGGCAGCCCTGGCTAGATAGCTTGGTTGGTTGAAGCATTGTCCTGTACACCAAAAAGGTTCCTGGTTTGATCCCTGGTCAGAGCACACACAGAAGGCAACCAATCAATGTTTCTTACTTCTCTCTCTCTCTCTCTCTCTCTCTCTCTCTCTCTCTCTTTCTCTCTCTCTCCTCTCCTTCTCTTCCTTTCTCTGTAAAAATCAACAAAACATATCCTTGAGTGAGAATTAAATAAAACCCTACAGGTAGGCATATCATTCTTTTTTTTTATTGCTTAAAGTATTACAAAGGGTATTACATATGTGTCCTTTTATTTTTCCCCACCCTTGACAATCTATCATTCTTAAAATACAAAAAATCAAATACAACAGAAAAATCTTGACTGAGGCCCGAGAAGAAAAATAATAACTATTGAGGAGCAAATATGAGAATTAAAGCTGTCTTCTTCTCAGAAATCATGCAAACAAGAAGAGAATGGAGTGAAATATTTAGTGTTGAGAGAAAAAAATGTAAAACTGTGCTCTGTGAAATTATCAATTAAAAGTGAAAACAAATATAGACTTTTCAGACAAAAAAAATTGAGGAAAATTGTTGCCAATAATCCCATCTTGCATGAGATGTTTTTAAAAAGGATATTTAGAGAGAAAATATAACATGGGTTAAATATATATAAAAAAATAAAGCATCAGGATAAAAGGGAAGATAAATAAAAACTTTTATTTTTCTTGTTCTCTTTTTCTAGTAGCTGGTAATAAAGTGTCACTTTATTTATTTTTTAATTGAATTTCTTGAGGTGACATTGGTTCGCAAAATCACTCAGGTTTCAAGTGTGCAACTCAACAACACATCATCTGCACACTGCATAGTGCAGCCATCACCCCAAGCAAAGTCTCTTTCCATCCCCATTTCTCCCACCTTTGCTCACATCACCTATTTTCATTTCCCCTTTCCCTCTTACTATCACCACACTATTGTCTTTGTCTTTGTGTTATGTATACTGTATATGTTTTTTGGCTAATCTCTTTACTTTCTTTCATCCAGTTCTCCTCCCCTCTCCCCTCTGACAGCTGTTCAATGTATCCATGCCTCTGTTTCTATTTTGTTTGTCATTTTTTTGTTCATTATATTCCACATATAAGTGAGATCATATGGTTGTTGTCTTTCTCTGACTGGTTTATTTCACTTAGCATAATAATATCCAGGTCCATGCATGCTATCAGAAAAGTAAGATTTCTTCCTTCCTTCCTTCATTCCTTCCTTCCTTCCTTCCTTCCTTCCTTCCTTCCTTCCTTCCTTCCTTCTTTCCTCCCTCCCTCCCTTCTTCTTTTCTTCCTTCCTGCTTTTCTGGTTGTAGATGTTTAGAAACACCTCTGTTGGCTGCTCATCTGTTTTTCCCCTAGGGATGCCAAGCTCTTTTAACCAGCTCCAAAACTCCTGTGTCTCAGACACCCTTGCTTATCATTATGGTTATTGTGGCCTCCTGCAACCTGGGAGTTATGTGCTGCCACCTGCCCA
>NW_006291187.1:98473-99290 GCF_000327345.1 Myotis davidii | reverse complement strand
TTTCTCTCTCTCTCTCTGTCTCTCTCTTCTTTCTTTCTTTCTTTCTTTCTTTCTTTCTTTCTTTCTTTCTTTCTTTCTTTCTTTCTTTCTTCTTTCTGGCTGTACAGTATTCCACTGTGTAAATGTACCAGTTCTTTTAACCACCTATATACTGATGAGCATTTGGGCTATTTTCAGATTGTGGCTATTATAAATAAGTAGAGGTCCGGTGCACAAAAATTTGTGCATTCGGGGGAAGTGGGGGTCCCTCAGCCCGGCCTGTGCCCTCTCCCAGTCTGGGACCCCTCGGGAGATAACAACCTGCTGGCTTTGGCCTGCTCCCGGGTGGCAGAGGGCAGGCCCAATCCCTAGGTGCAGCCCCTGGTCAGGCTCAGAGCAGGGCCGATTGGGGAGTTGGGGCACCTTCCCCTGTCATGCACAGAGCAGGACAGATTGGGAGGTTGTGATGCCACCCTCAGTCACGCTCAGGGTAGGGCCGATTGGGGGATTGGGGCACTGTCCCCTGTCACATTCAAGGCAGGGTAGATGGGGAGGTTGTGGCGCCACCCCCTTGCTCTCACAGAGCAGGGCCCATCAAGGGGTTGGGGAGCTTCCCCCTGTCATGCACAGAGTAGGGCCAATAGGGGAGTTGGGGCACGCCCCCTGTCACACTCAGGGCAGGGTGGGTCAGGGGGTTGGGGCGCCACCCTTTATCACCCACAGAGCAGGGCCGATCAGGGGGTTGGGGCACCGTTACTGTCACATAGGGCAGGGCAGATGGGGAGGTTATGGCTCTACCCCATCACACACAGAGCAGGGTCCGGGGGAGGGGGGTTGA
>NW_006291187.1:95136-96522 GCF_000327345.1 Myotis davidii | reverse complement strand
AAGCGCAGAGGCCGGCAAGGCAGGTGGAGAACTTTGGAGTCCTCCGTCACTAAAGCAAGCAAGCCTCATGTTCACTTCAAGTTACCTGGCTGCCGGCCGCCATCTTGGCTGGCAGTTAATTTGCATATCACACTGATTAGCCAATGGGAAGGGTAGCGGTCATACACCAATTACCATGTTTCTCTTGTATTAGATAGGACTAGAGGCCCAGTGCGTGGTTTCATGTGAGACCTAGACTGACTCCCGTTGTACCGGGTGGGAGGTAGGACCCAGACTGACTCCCGTCACTCTGGGCAGGATGCGGGACCCAGAGTCAAGTCCCTGCCCACCTGCATGCACCTTGCTGTGCATGCAGCCTCCTGGTGACCAGTCTTTGGTCATTCTGCTGTTACAGTGTCACGACCACAGGCCTTTGATGATATAAATGCTGCAATGAACATAGAAGTGAATTTTTGCTTCTGCATTAGTGTTATAGAATTCTTAGGATAGATTTTCCCCAAATGGGATAAATGGATAAAAAAGCAGTTCCATTTTTAATTTTTTGAGGAAACTCCATACTGTTTTCCACAGTGGCTGCATTCCCACCATCACCATACTAGGGTTCCCTTTTCTTCACATCCTCCTGGCACTTGTTTTTTGATTTATCAACATTAGCCATTTTGGCAGGTGTGAGGTGATATCTCATTGTGATTTTAATTTGCATCTTTCTGATGATAAGTGACCTTTAGCATTTTTTTTCCATATATCTTTTGGCCATATGTATGTACTCTTTGAAGAAGTATCTATTCAGGCCTTTTGCCTATTTTTAAGTTGGATTGTTTGTCTTCCTGGTGCTGATTAGTATACGTTCTTTATATATAACTAGAGGCCCGGTGCACAAAGATTTGTGCACTCGGGGGTGGGGGTGGGGGGGTTCCTTCAGCCCGGCCTGTGCCATCTCACAGTCTGGGCCCCCTCAGGAAAGTAACGACCTGCTGGCTTAGGCCTGCTCCCGGGTGGCAGAGGGCAGGCCCAATCCCTAGGTGCAGCCCTTGGTCGGGCTCAGAGCAGGGCCAATTGGGGAGTTGGGGCGCTGCCCCCTCTCATGCACAGAGCAGGGAGATTGGGAGGTTGTGATGCGACCCTCAGTCAAGCTCAGGGTAGGGCCGATTGGGGGATTGGGGCACCGTCCCCTGTCACACTCAAGGCAGAGTCGATGGGGAGGTTGCGGCGCCACCCCCTGTCACGCACAGAGCAGGGCCAATCAGGCGGTTGGGGCACTGCCCCCTGTCACTCAAAGAGCAGGGCCCATCAGGGGGTTTGGGGTTCTGTACTCTGTCACACACAGAGCAGGGCGGATCAGGGGGTTGGGGTGCCGCACTCTGTCACACTCAGTGCAGGGCCAAA
>NW_006291187.1:93494-93921 GCF_000327345.1 Myotis davidii | reverse complement strand
TGTTATGGTTTTGAGTCTAACATTTAAGTTTTTAATCCATTTTGAGTTTATATTTGTAGCAGTGTAAGAAGGTGGTCTAGTTTCACTTTTTTACATGTACCTGTCCAATTTTCCCAACATCATTTATTGAAGAGGTTGTCTTTGCTCTATTGTATGTTTTTGCTAATAATTTTTGTCAAATATTAATTGACCATATGAGAGTGGGTTGATTTCTGGGTTTTCTGTTGTGTTTTATTGTTCTACTAGAGGCCCAGTGCACAAAAATTTGTGCACTCGAGGAGGGGGTCCCTCAGCCTGGTCTGTGCCCTCTCGCAGTCTGGGACCCCTCGGGAGATGTCTACTTGCCAGCAGTGAGCAGGCCTAAGCTATAGTCAGACATCCTTAGTGCTGCTGAGGAGGCAGGAGAGGCTCCCACCACCACCGCTGT
>NW_006291187.1:75013-92943 GCF_000327345.1 Myotis davidii | reverse complement strand
CGCCCCAAGCTCCCAGCCTCTCCTTTTTTTTTCAGTTCCTCCTTGAGCGAAGGCCAGGGTGGGCTGGAAGCAGGTGTCTGGGATTTATTTATCTTCTATAATTGAAACTTTGTAGCTTTGAGCGGAGCACAGGGCCAACCAGGGCAGGCAGGAAGCTTGGCTTCCTCCATTTCCGGGGGCAACCCAAGCTTCCTGCTCACTCCAGCTCCATGGTCAATGCCATCTTAGTTGGGTTAATTTTCATACTTGCTCCTGATTGGCTGGTGGGTGTAGTGGAGTGGTGGAGTGATGGTTAATTTGCATCTTTCTCTTTTGTTAGTGTAGATAGTTCCATTTCTGTAGATTGCATAGCCATGACCAATTTATTTGTTAACTGGAAATTTGAACCTTTTGAACCCCTTCACTCATTCAACCTATCTCCCCACCCCTGCCTCTGGCAACCACCAGTCTCTTCTCTTGCTGCATAATACAGGGTGTCCCCCCAAAATATATACACACTTTAATAGCCAATACCTATTAAATGAAAGTGAAATGTACTTTATAATTATTCAAAGTGTGTGCATACATTTTTGGGGGACACCTACAATTTAAAATGAGATTGTGTCCTTATCCCCCCTCCTGCTGGGTTTTCGTGTTTTGTTTTTTAAACATATTTTATTGATTTTTTTACAGAGAGGAAGGGAGAGAGATAGAGAGCTAGAAACATCAATGAGAGAGAAACATCGATCAGCTGCCTCCTGCACATCTCCCACTGGGGATGTGCCCGCAACCCAGATACATGCCCTTGACTGGAATCGAACCTGGGACCCTTCAGTCCTCAGGCTGACACTCTATCCACTGAGCCAAACCAGTTTTGGCCTTTAGCTTTTTAAAAAAAAATTATTTCACCTCTATTTTGAATGATAGCTTTGTTGTATATAGAAATCCTAGCAGCCCCTTTAGCATTTCTTGCAGTGCTGGTGTAATGGTGACAAACTCCTTTAGCCTTTTTATTTTTATTATTTTTATTTTTTTAAAAATATATTTTATTGATTTTTTACAGAGAGGAAGGGAGAGAGATAGAGAGCTAGAAACATCAATGAGAGAGAAACATCGATCAGCTGCCTCCTGCACATCTCCCACTGGGGATGTGCCCGCAACCCAGATACATGCCCTTGACCGGAATCGAACCTGGGACCCTTCAGTCCTCAGGCTGACACTCTATCCACTGAGCCAAACCAGTTTTGGCCTTTAGCCTTTTAAAAAAAAATTATTTCACCTCTATTTTGAATGATAGCTTTGTTGTATATAGAAATCCTGGTTTCAGATCCTTGCTTTTCATTATCTTGAACACTTCATGCAATTCCCTTCTGGGCTGATGAAAAATGACAGCCATATGAGAGCTTCTTTGTAGGTAACCAATTGCTTTTCTCTCCCTGCCTTTAAGATTCTCTGTTTGTCTTTAATGTTTGGCATTTTAATTATGATGTGTTTGGGTGTGGGCCTATTTGGGTCTTTCTTTCTTGGGGTTCTCTGTGCCTCCTGAATTTGTGTTACTTTTTCCTTCACCAGGATAGGGAAGTTTTCTGCCATTATTTATTCAAACACATTCTCTATCCCTTGCTCACTTTCTTCCCCTTCCGGCACACCTCTTATACAAATATTGATATGTTTCATGTTGCCCCACAGCTACCTTAAGTTGTTCTCCTGTTTTTTAATTGCTTGTTGTTGTTTTTTAGTTCTCTGATTGAGTGATTTTTCGACCCTGTGTTCTAGTTCACTGATCCAATCCTCGGCTTTCCTTAATCTGCTGTGTATTTCTTTCACTGTTCTTTATATAGTTCTATGTCATCCTTCATAGTTACTATATCTTTTCTCATGCTGTTAAGAATTTTTGCCGTCATTATTCTGAACTCTATGTCTGATAAATTTCTTATCTCCATTTCATTTAGCTCTTCTTCTGGAGAATTCTCTTGCTCTTTCATTTGGGAGTTGTTTTTGTCTCCCCTTTTGGGCTCCTCTTTGGATTTGTGACTATGTATTAGATAGATGTGCTATGCCTCCCATTCTCTAGTGCAGAACAGTGTCAGATGCTGTTTTTGACTGGCCTTGTGTACCATGTTTAGAGCTATCAGCAATCTGCAGCTTGTGGCTCCCTCTGCTGGGGCTGGGTGCCTTTGGAAAGCACTAAGATGTGCATCAAAGTGTGCTTTTCCTAGCCCCAGGCCCCGAATTAGATCAGGCAAAGACTCAAAGCCTCCAGAGGTCCACCTCTGCATGAAGTCTCATTTTATTCAGTCTTGAATAGCCTCAGGCTATTGACCACAGAGTGGGTTGAAAGGTTTTTCAACAGGGTTGGGCAATTGCTTCTGCCTGCAGGCTGATTGTTATTCTTAGTCTGTTAATGGGCCTCAGAAACTCCCCTAGGTAGTGCAAGAGGTTTTCCAATAGGGTGGGGCAACTGCCTTCCTTCGCAGGCAAAAATTCCCTGGATAGCATAGATCCACCAGAGAAATACGTCCTCTGCAGTGTGAGAAAATGACTCAGCAAAGGAAACTGGTTGGTTGCCTTCTGAGATCTAACCCCAGAGCTCTCAACCCTGGCTTCTGCTTACATAGCTCCAGTCCACTCCGCCAGAGCCCAAGGTGAGTGGTTACACATAAAATTTTGTGCACTAGCCCTTTAAGATTGAGTCTGCATTTCCAGCAATCTGGCTGGCAGACAGCAACCCTACTGCTTCTCACAACCAGATGTTATATAGTTACCTTTCTCAGTTCTGGTTCCCTGGGCTGAGAACCTCCCAGCTCTGAGATATACCTCTGGAACTTTAATTCTTCTCTGTGGGAGCCCAGCCAGCCCTTTCAGGCCCCCACACTTCATACCAGTCTCTATTTGATCTTCACTTTACATCCTTGGTTATCAAGGTTGTCTCCAGCTAGTCCTCAGTTGATTATTCAGGATGTTTTTTCTATATTTTAGTTGTAATTCCAGTTTGGTCCTGGGAGTGTGTCAGTGTAGCATCCACTTACGCCTCTGCCATTTTGGAGTCTCTCGGCATATAGTGTTTTAATTTTTTGTTTGTTTCAAGATACTATTTTATTTTCCCTGTAATATCTTCTTTGACCAATTGGTTACTCAGGAGAGTGTTGTTTAATTTTCTTGTATTCTTGAATTTTCCCATTTTCTTTGTGTTATTGGTTTCTAGTTTCATACCATTGTAGTCAGGGAGGATACACGGTATGATTTCAAGTTTTCTTGAATTTTCTAAAACTTTTCATGTGCCCTAACTTACCTATTGCAGCAAATGTTTCATGTGCACTTGTGAAAAATGTCTACTTTGCCATTGTTGTATAGAATGTTCTCAACTGAAATTTATTGTCTTTCAGTAGTGAAGACTAAAAGTCCAAGATATTGGCAGCATTGGTTCCTTCTGAGGCTGGTTTGAAAAATTTGCTTCTTGCTTTGCTTCCAGCTCTTGGTGGTTTTCTGGTGATCTTTAGCATTCCTTGGCTTGTAGATGCATCACCTCAGTCTGAGCCTTCATCACTACATGATGTTTGTCTTTCTTTGTGTCCAAATTTTCCCTTTTTATATAAACACCATTCATATTGGATATGACTTCATCATAACTAATTACATCTTCAGTGACCCTATTTCTAAATAAAGTCACATTCTGAAGTACTGGGGACTAGGAATTTAAGATATGAAGTTTTTTTGAGGGGGGCACAATTAAACCCATAAGATTCTATTTCTCTGTCAAAACTGGAATCATAATGTGAATGCTTTCCTATGATATGACTTTTAAATTTATTATGAATACAATACTATGTTTGAATGTTCAGATCTACAGATTTGGACATAACATTTCATAGTATGTATCATAGCAATTTATTTAGCTACTCATTGAAAGATGAAACTTTGGATTCATTTTTACTTTTTCACTATTACAAAGAACTCTGACAAAAGTGAAACTGGACAATCAATGAGTCTGGGCTGCCTGTCACTACTTGAGCCAATTCATCAGAGAAGAGACAGGGTTGAATCGTATATGAGAATGTATTTCAATACTGCTGGTAGTATGAGAGAGCAATAGGTCACCCACAAAAATCTGCTCTCTACCCTCTCATCCCCCGCCATACGCCAGGTACTTATATTGGGTAGGATAAAGATTACACGGGGAAGTAGGAATTACAGGCATGGGGAAGTAGGCAATGCAGGCTGGGGTGGAACTCCATTGTTTAGACAACAAGGTTGTTAATCTTTCCATGATAATAGGCAGTTCTTGAATGAGAATGGACACATTCCAAAGTTGACTCCCAGGTCCAAGATTGACTGGCAGGTCCAAAGTTGACTCCCGGGACCCAGGGTCATACAACTCCCAGTCAGATTAGAATGTCCTTTCTTTAATCAGAATAAGGCAATCTCAGTTAACAGAGCATGATTAATATTTCTTATAACTATAGCTAATCCCAATATTCTATTTTTGTCCCTAACAAAAGCATATTTGTATATACAACTTTATGCATGTTTATATTTTGTTAGATATAGTCAAATTTTCTATTCTTGAACTTTAGGCCACTGTCTCTTTACCTCAATATTATACCTCATACATTGAGCTTTTACAAGATTCTTTAACTTTTGTAACTCACTCCCCACCCTACCCTTTGTCCTGTTCTTGCCCACTACTTACTGCCTTTTTTAATAGTGGGACTTTCCAGGAGGCTGATTAGCCAGTAAAGAAAGAACAATTCTAATTTTTAAAAACACTTTCAGTTCCCCCTACCTCTCATCTATCTTTTACATAACAATAGAGGGCGCTTTCAAATGAAAATTTCATAACATTGAGTTATTGCTTAAAGTACCTTCAAAAGTTCTGTTTTGAAGTCAGAGTAAAGTTGGTATATCTTACCTTGGCACACCTTACCTTGACCACCTCTAGATTGTTGCTTCTGCCCTTTTTCCTATCACACCTTCCATTCTATTTTGAGTTATATTGGATTCATTTTTAGTTCTAAGAGCCTCACCTGCTCTTCCATCTTTCCTCACCCCTGCATACTATTTTCCTTTTGCTTGGAGGGTTACCCTTACTCTTCCACCACCACCATCATTCTAGGAATCTCTATCTTATTCTTTAAGTACTTTCAGCTTCTGTTTTTTCTCCATTTAAAAATACTGATAAAAACAACAGCTGTGACTTGGTTTAGTAATAATTCAGTGAGATAATCTTGTTAAGTCATCATCATAGCCAAGTACATAGTAAATATTCAACAAATGTAAAACCTTCTTCAGTTTTCTTTGTGAGTCATTTTTGTGACACCAAGATATATCATTATTAAAATTAAAACACACACAATGATTTAACTTAATATGGTAGATGACAAGATATCTGTGTTGTGGGTGAAAAGGGGCCATATGCTAACCTGACAAGCTCAGGAAAGGCCTGTGTGGTGGCCTTACAAACTCAGAGACCTAAAGTCACCACAAAGGATGATCTGCAATTAACTTTTTAACTGCTAGCAGTTATAGCAGGTAGTCATGTCCTAGTCTAGAATCTTCCCTGACAAAAGTCAGCCTTTATCTTTTAAAAATATATATTTTTTATTGATTTCAGAGAGGAAGGGAGAGGGAGAGAGAGATAGAAACATCAATGATAAGAGAGAATAATTGATTGGCTGTCTCCTGAACACCCCACACTGGGGATTGAGCCTTCAACCCAGGCATATGTCCTGACCTGGCATTGAACTGTGACATCACAGTTCATAGGTCAATGCTCAGCCACTGAGCCAAGCTTAACTAAGTCTATCTCATTATCTTTTGCATCTAAGATAACATTCCTTTGGTTTGTCAGGGTAACTCCCTTTTCCCAGACCCCTCAGATAACCAATGCACCAGGGCAGACCATAAATCCTCTCACGTTATTTTTATTATGTTAATAGTTAACTGCTAACTATCTTATACCCACCTATGTAAAAGGTGTATGTGTCTATAATTTTACTTTTCATCCAATCCTAGATGTTTCTCCTCTCCCCTCCCACTTTGCTTTCTCCCACTTTCCTAATTTATCACCAATGAATTTCATGTAACCCACTTTGTCTTTGCTTTTGATTGTAATGTATAAAATAAGGTGCAGAACTGCCATTCTCTGGAGCATTATCTCAATCCATTGAGATTTTGCTTCCTGCAATTGTTGACAGTTTGGCTCAAATAAACTCACAAAAATTCTCTATAGGTTTGAATGTTTTTTACATTGACAGTGCTCAGTAAATGTGGCACTGAGTTGAATGGATTGGTTGAAATCAAAATACACAATGTTAGTTACATTCTTCTAATCTAGTACTAATATATTGGTTGGTAGGTCTCGATTGTTTGATTGTCTAAGCATTTTGTTACATGATATGCACCCATCACTCAGTCTCAGTGCTTACTAACATTTTGATCATTCAGATGTGACTTATTCTTAGCAGAACATCACCATCTGATTGTGACTGCTGCCACTTCACTGTGCTCCTCAAACATCTGTTTCAAATCCCTTCTAGTCTTTTTGTGGATATACTGATAATATTTGCCATTCTATAACTTTCAAAATATTCTTTTCTTTTTTGATGTCTGCCTCCAGTCTTCTGGCATGTTCTTCATCTTTGCCAACATATTAGACTGTTTGAGCTGTGACACAAAAATACCATAGCCCTGTCCAGTGTGGCTCAGTTGGTTAGAGTGTCATCCCATGCACCAAACGGTCATGGTTTTGATTCCTGGTCAAGCACATTTCTAGATTGCAGGTTCAATTCCAGATTGGGAAGCAACCGATCGATATCTCTCTGGCTCATGTAGAATGTCACTGCTTTCCTGTGCCAGGTTTTAAAAAAAACTTTTTTTTAAAAAAAAAAAAAAAAAAAAAAAAATACCATAGACTTGGTTACTTAAACAAAAAATATTTATTTTTCACAGTTACAGAGGCCAGAAGCACAAGATCAAGGCTCCTATAGATCTGGTTCCTGGTGAGGACTCTTTCTGGCTTGCAGTCACCTTCTCACTGTGCCATCATGTAGCATAGGAGTGAAAGTGCTCATGGATCTCTATTATAAGGGCACTAATCCCATCATGACAGCTCCACCCTCAAGACCTAATCAAATCTCTCAAAGACTCCACCTCATAATGCCATCACATTGGGAGCTACAAATTTAACATGAATTTTGGAGGATACAAACATTAGGTCTATAATAGGCAGCAAGCCTGCAAATCCCTTCTGCATATTCACTGAGGATCCTGAGATGAAATTCTTAATTAGAGATAAAATGTACCAGAAGCTACTTGAAACTTGCCTTGTTTCTACTTGTCCCTCTTGGGCTTTGTTTCCCTCTTCATCTTGCTTACTCTGTCTTTTTCATTCTGATTCATGGGAAGATGAAGACAGTGGGTAGGTAAGTACTTATGCTTCCTTTAGGTCATCTGTTCATGCTACACCGTCTGAATTACTTCTTTCTGTGTTTCTATTTTTCCTGATTCTAAGACTCTTTAGAGCTTAAAAACATGTGATGGTTAAGAATTCTAGCAGAAATAAATATGATTGCATGATATGCTCTTTAATCAAGGACTTGTTGAAGGCCTAGTATCTGTGCCTTCCTATATACTGTATATCACCCTCTGAAATTCTATGCAGGAGAGATAGAGCTCTCTATTCAGAGGCCCCTGCTCTTGTTGGGTAAGAAAGTAAGCTCACTTGACCCAAAAATAGTACATAAAAAACATTAATTTCACTGAATGTAATGCTTTATGTTCCAAGGAGTGCCTTATAGTGCAGCATGACATGGACAGATGGGGCAACAGATAGGGGATGACTTCAAAAGGCTTAAGTCTGGGTTTCCTCTCCATCATACACTTGTTCTTGAACCTTAAGAGAAACACATAATTTGATGACACTCAAATTTCTAATCTGTCTCCTGTAATACAGTTGCAGTGCCACCTTTCCTGGTTGATATAAGAATCAAATAAGGCAGGTTTCTGCAATGTTGTGGGATGGCCTGAGATGTCTTTATGAGAAGCATGCACGGCCAGAAGGAATATGTGTAAGAAAGAAGAGGACTGTGAAGTCAATCTGGCTCAGTTTGTTTTCACTCTGACTTTTCCACTGATCCCAGCAAGATATCTGCTGAGACCATAATTTGTCTCTTTTATGGGGCCAGAAACAGAGATTTGTGCTTTCCTTGGGTTATATCTGTGATTCTAGCTTCTGGCCTTTATGTTGGAGGATGCAGCTCTTCAGATAAGATGAGGTTCCTGTGGTGAGATAGTTGTGCAAATGTCCAAGGAAGGCTGGACATTGAGGAGTTTTCTTCCCATTTCTTCTACAGGTTGGTGAAGTCAGGCCTTACGTCAGTTTGTTGTCCAGCTCTATCCTCAGTGCTCAGTGGCAACCAGAATCTCACACACCTTTACCTACGGGGTAATGCTCTTGGAGACATGGGGGTGAAGTTACTGTGTAAGGGACTCTTGCACCCCAACTGCAAGCTTCAGATGTTGGAGTAAGTGTTAAAGTGATATTGTGGAACAACCTGAGATGTCAGAATACATAGTGGGTAAGAGGAAGGGTATATAGAGAAGTGATGATGAGATAATCTGTATCTAAGAAGTGTTGTCCTCTGAGGGTTTGGCTTATTACAGAATCGAGGGACTGGGAAGAATTCTACTTCTAGATCAGGGGTGGGCAAACTTTTTGACTCGAGGGCCATAATGGATTCTTAAACTGTACCGGAGGGCCGGGACAAAAGCATGGATGGAGTGTTTGTGTGAACTAATATAAATTCAAAGTAAACATCATTACATAAAAGGGTACGGTCTTTTTTTTTTTAGTTTTATTCATTTCAAATGGGCTGGATCCGGCCCGCGGGCCGTAGTTTGCCCACGGCTGTTCTAGATGATATAAAGGTAAAGATGAGTCCCTTTCACCACAAATCTCTCCACAACAAAAGAATGGGGGTGGCATGGCTCTTGTATTTTAAGGAATTTTGGGAGGAGACAGAATTTAGGAAACATCAATTCAGAAAGTGCTATTGCTAATTGGATCTGGATAATCCAGTAGACTGGAAAAATACTCTTATCTGAAAAGAAGAGAAGAATAGTCATGACACATAATTATTCCAAGCTTGTTTATCCAGCACTTTTTCTTTGTTTGAAATATTACAGGCTAAGATCTGGGAGACCTGGAGGAAGGGAAAGGAATATTTTCTTTGAATCATTCTCTTTCTTGCAGACTAGACAATTGCAGTCTCTCCTCACACTGCTGCTGGGATCTTTCCACACTTCTGACCTCCAACCAGAGCCTGCGGCAGCTGAACCTGGGCAACAATGACTTGGGTGATCTGGGGGTCATGCTGTTCTGTGAAGTGCTGAAACAACAAGGCTGCCTCCTAAAAAGACTTCAGTAAGTGCTCTCCTCAGACATGTGAGGGGCAGGGCTCCAAGTTCTAAGGAAAAGTAGGCCAGCAAAATCCAAGATGGTTCTTTTGCACTCAGGGTGAAGTTGGGCCTGGTCCAGGTATTACAGATATGTTTGTTGTTGTTCGTTTTTGTTGTTGTTGTTAATCCTTACCCAAGGATATTTTTCCAGTGATCTTTTAGAGAGAGTGGAAGAGAGAGGGAAAAACAGAGAGAAATATCAATGTGAAAGAAATTGTTTGCCTCCTGCATGAGCCCTGACTAGGGACCGGGGAGGAGCCAGAATCAAACCCGGGACCCTTTGGTCCACAGGTCAACACTCTATCCACTGAGCCAAACCGGATATGGCAAAGATATTTTCAAAATTGGGTAGATGAGTCATGATACATTCAACTTCATTCAGATATTTAGAATATTCAAAGTTCAGTTGGGTATGAAAACACTTTCCATCCATATTCCTAAAAGAAATGTACAGTCTAATGGAAGCAGCCAAATGGAACTATATTTCTATGCAGGGGCTTGGACTCAATAGAACTAGACCTATCTATGGTTCAGCCTTATTGCAAAGGTATTAGTATAGAGGGATGCTGTTGATCTTGTTTTTGAGTATTTATAAATGGGAAAAGCATGATCCAGAAACATGCAGATGAGAAATACCATAAAATCCAGCCAATGAAGTATATTGAAACAATTGACTCCCTTCCATCACCAGGATACTACTGATATACTCATTATTTTTGTAGTAAGAGCTTCCTGTTAGTGTCAGACTTCAGTCATCCCCGGGGATCATACTCCCCAAAGAAGATGTTTCCCTCACTTGGCTTTAGAGGCATCATACTCTCCTCTGCGTTTTCTCCTACTTTATTGGTCATCTCTGCTCAGTCTTCTTTTTTGCTTCTCATTGCTCTGACCTTTACATGCTGAATCTCTGGGACTCACCCATTGCCTAATTTTCCTTCTCTACATTTTCTCCCTTGTTCATATCATTTAGTCTTCTGGTTTTACTACATATGAGTTGTACCTCCAATTTATATCTCCATAATACCATGTCCAAATGCTTATCTGACATTTACGCTTGGGTGTCTAATAAGGCTCCCAAATTTCACATGTTTAAATCCAAGTCTGTGCTATTCCACTCTGCCTGAAACTTGCTTCTTCCCTCTCTCAACCAATGGTAACTGTCATCCAGATGTCACCATTGATGCTTCTTCTTCCTTATGCATATCCACTCCATCAGCATGTCCTGTAAGCTCTGCTTCCACAGCATGCCCACTCATTGTCCACTTCTTCCCAGCTTTATGGTTCTTACCTTGGTTCAAGCCACCATAATTTCTTGTATGGATTGCTATGGTGGCATTCTGCCAGGCTACTCTGCATTTATTTTGATTACCATAGAAGATGGAGGGTACAACTAAAACAGGACTCACTCCTATCAACATGCTCCAGTGACTGCCTATCATATTCAAAGTGAGAGCTATAAACTCATGGCAGAGCTTAAAACCCTCTGTGATCTCAGCCTGCTGCTTCTGCAAATTCATCTTCTCCTAACTCTGTTCCTTCTGCTCCTTTCACACTGTTTCACTTAAACACTGTATTCTCTGGACTTTTGCACTTGGTGTTTCCTCTGCCTGGAACTCTCTCATTTTTTGATATACATATGCCTTGTTCTCATACATCCTTAAATTATCTTCTTAAAGATCTTCCTCTGTGTGTTTCTTGCCATCCTATTGAAAGCATCAGGCCAGCATGCTATTTCCTCTTCTCTTCATATTCCCCTCCATAATGTTGATCACCATCATATATGTTATTTTCTTGTATATTTATTGTCTACTAGAGGCCTGGTACATGAAATTCATGCATGGGGGGGTGGGCGTCCCTCAGCCCGGCCTGCTCCCTCTCCAATATGGGACCTCTGCAGGGATCGGGCCTACATTGGCAGTCAGACATCCCTCTCAAAATCTGGGACTGCTGGCTCCTAACTGCTTGTCTACCTGCCAGCCTGATCACCACCTAACTGTTCCCCTGCCAGCCTGATGGCCCCCAACTGCCCTCACCAGCTGGCCTGGTCGTCCCCAACTGCCTTACCTTTCTGGTCATCTTGTGGCGACCATCTTGTGATGACATGGGGGTGGCCATATTGGGGCAGCCATCTTGTGACAACATGAGGGTGGCCATCTTGTGATGATGTGAGGGCATCACATGAGGGCGCGAGGGCTACCTAGGCTTTTATTAGTATAGATACCCTCCCCCAAGAATATGAATTCTATTAGCTCAGGGACTTCTACCCTTTTCTATTACTTCAAGGCTGAGAATTGAACTGAAATGCAGGTTTGAATAAATAAAAGTTTGAATCAGCATTGCATCCTTGTGCCAACACAGGAAAAGCCAAAATTCTCAGAGCTAAGAGAAATAGAGGAACAAAAGAAGAAATTGGTCAGGATGAGCTGGGACATTGCTGTATGTGGGATCACTGAGCAAGTTCTGTAGGGCATTCTGGGACAAAGGACAGGCTCAAAACAGACTTGAGAGTCCATAGATGCACTCAACCTCTCTTGTCAGCTTGGCTGCCATAAAAAAAAATATCATAGCTTGGGTGCCTTAAAGAACAGACATTTATTTCTCACAGTTCTGGAGGAAGGAAAGTCCAAGATCTGCTGATTCAGTTTCTGGTGAAAGCTCTCTTCTGAGCTGTCAGATGGCACCCTTGTGCTGCCATCACATGACAGAGAGAGAGAACACTCTGGTAGCTCTTCCTATAAGAACACTAATCCTATTGTGAGAACCTATCCCAGTGAACTCATCTAACCCTAATTAGATTCTAAAGGCATCATATCCAAATACCATAACACTGAGGGTTAGGGCTTCAACATAGAAATTTTGGAGGAACATATACATTCAATTCACAATACAATCAAATCAAGATTCTTAAAAATGATGCAGGACAAATGGTATGATTTCTCATTTGAGTGGCAAGGAAAAGAGGAGAAAGAATTCAAGTCAAAGAGGAAATGGGAGGCCTACCAAGCAATTGCAACATGTGGACTTTATATGGCTTTTGATTAAATAAACATAATGTAAAAATTATCAGACAGTTGAGGAAATTTAAACATATTAGACATGTTAATATTAAGGAATTATTGTTAACTTTTTAAACTGTAATAATGGCATTATATTATGTTTTTAAAAATCTTCTTCAGTTAGTGTTATACCATGAAATATTTATACATGTGTGACATGCTGTGTTTAATTGAAACAAGACTGGCCATGAGCTATTAATTGTCAAATCTGCTGAACGGCTATATGGGAATTTATTATACTATTCTCTTTATGTTTATTATATGTTCAAACATTTTCAAACTTGAAGGTTATAAATATAACATAAACTATGTTAGGTATGAAGTGCAGAACTGGAGAGCTTAGAAGTGTGTGAGAATAAGGGAAGTGAGGTGATATATTTTAAGGCCAAAAATTCTGAGTGTTCATTTGAAGAGCATAACTCAAGGCTCTCTGTTTGCTTTTATAGGTTGTGTAAAATGTATTTTAATTATGATACAATCTGCGCATTAAAAACACTTCAAGAAGAAAAGCCCGATTTGACCATTGTCTTTGAACCTTCTCAGTAGTGATGGAAGCAATGCTGCCAGATTCCAGCCATCCAAGTGTGGACAAGTATGAGTAAGCACTCCTCCAGCATGGTTAAGACCACTGCTCCTCGGGTCTTTTGGTTCCGTGTGGGAGAGCAAAGTTTGCCAGTAGTGCCTTTACAGAGAGAATGTGAGCATCTCCTTTACCCTTGGGAGAATGAAATCATTCATATAATATGGTTCTCATCATAGAATTTTAGTCAGAGGATGTGTTCCTCTTGATGACTTTATATAACTAACTCATTACTAAACCATTTTTTCTGTCTTTTCGTCCTCTTTCTAAATCTCTTTCTTTTTTTTGTTCTTTTCACTTTTGTCATCTTTCTCTCAACTGACCATAACAGAATGAGCCAACTATATATTATGTTGTAATTTTGTGGCAGCAACTTATTTATTTTTTGTAACAGTGATATTTTCTAATAAAAAATTCATGTTTATCGTATTTGGTTGAAAATTCATAAAATATAGAAACGGTTGTATTTATTGAGTTAAGCTGCTTTCTTTCTTTAATTTTAAAATGGGGTGCCTAGAGATCTTTTTACTTATTTATCTAAACAACTAAAGATAAATTGCTTTATGTATTTAAAAAATCTCTTTGCCAGATGATTCAATTGTAATGAATGTAAAAGAAAATCGCTTCACAAAATCTCTGAAGATTGAAATGCCAGCTCTGGTTGGAGAAGTGGTTGAAAATCATTTAAAGTTTTGAGAGTAGATGAATACTATACTCATAAATAGAATGTAAAAAATGTGTTTTGCCTTTAATTATAAGAAATCATCTGGGATTTATTTCATACCAAGAGCACTTAATCTACCACACTTTACATAGCATTGATAATTGTTTCTCTATACAAGGGGCAACTCTGAACCACATAGAATTATTCAGGATGGAAATACTACTTCCTCTGTCAAATGAGCCATCCATACCTCTGCTACCCAAAGTGTGGTCTATGGACTGTTGATATAAGGAACTTGGCAAAATTGTTAGTCAATGACATTATCAAGTATGCTTTTTAGATAAGCTGACTTTTTTTTCCATGATAAGACTCTCTCTATAAAGGAAGCTATACGTGATTTATAGTCAGGTGCACTTAATCTTGCCTAGGGCCAGCACTTTAAGTAACTTTGAACAAGATATTGATTTTTGTATCTCCTCAAAGTGATCTATTGCAGACTGCCTCCCTGGTACAAACACCTTGACATGGAAGATGAAATGTAGTTAAAAACACTTAGATATCAGGGATTCCAAAATGGTGGTGGAGTAAGTGGAAGCTACACTGACACTCTCCCAGGACCAAACTGGAAATACAATTAAAATAAAGAAGAACTGCCCAGAAAATTCAACTGAAGACTAGTTGGACTTCATGAACCCTGTTACCCAAGAATGGAAAGTGGAGGGGAACCTTTTTGCAACCAGGGGTGGGCAACCTTTTTGTGAGTGCGTGCCAAAACCAGCAAAATCTCTGGCTCAAAATTCTTCTGTGTGCCAACCCTAATTTTTTGAGAATATGTTACACCTACTTGATATCTCTTAAGGGGTATGTATGTGAAGAAGCTTGAAGACATAATAAAATTCATTCGAGTGACAAAAACACAGTATATGATGATGAAAATAGATTTAAAGAAAAAAGTCAATATTAAGTAAAGAATTGTAAATGGAAGATTATAAGAGAGGGTTTCGTGTGGCAGCAAAAGTTACTGGAATGCCATGTTTGGCACGTGTGCCAGGGGTTGCCCACCCCTGACCTAGAGACTGGTCTGAGATGTGAAAGTTCTGGCTGGGCTCCCATAGACAGCAGCTGAAGATCCATAGGGATATCTCAGCTGTGGGAGGTTCCCACTGAAAACTCTGAGTCTAAACCCCAAGCTGGGTTCCCCAGTCCAGAGCACCAGACTGAAAAAAGTTCCCATATAACATCTGGCTGTGAAAAGCAAGATTGCTATCTGCCATGGAAAGACTGCTGGAAATGCAGGCACAATCTTAAAGGGCCAAAACACAAAATTTTGTGTGCAGCCACTCACCTTGGGCTCCAGCAGAGGTAGGCAGAGTGGACTGTAGCTAAATGAGCAGAAACCAGGATTGGGGGCTTTGGGGATTGAACTTGGAGGGCAGACACCCAGGTTTACTGTGTTGAGTCATTCCTTTATGCTGCAGATGAACTCTTTCTCTGGTGGTGGAACTTTGCTATTCAGGCAATTTTTTGTCCTTTTTATTCAGCTCTGCTATTCTTCCAATTACTAAACTCCCTGAGTGGGGGCTGGGGAGGGAGTTGCTCCAGCTTATTAGAAGACTCTCACCCGACCCTGTGGTCAATAGCCTGAGGCTAATCAAGGCTAATGACAATCAGACTGCAGGCAGAGGAAGAGCTCTGGAGGCTTTGGATCTTTGCCTGACTAATCCTGGGATGAGGGCTAGGTAAAGCAGACCCTAGTGCACATCTTGGTCACTTCCAAAGGTATCCAGCCCCAGCAGAGGGAGCCACAGCTATGAATTGCTGATAGCTCCAAACAGGGTACTCAGGGCCAGACAGAAACAGCCTTTGACACTGTTCTGCACTAGAGATTGGGAGGAATAGCAAATCTACCTAATACATAGACACAAATGCAAATAGGCAGCCAAAAAGGGGAGACAAAAACAAAAATACCCCACAAAATGAAAGAACAAGAGGATTCTCCAGAAAAAGAGCTAAATGAAATGGAGATGAGAAATTTATCAGACATAGAGCTCAGAGTAATGATGGCAAAGATGCTCAAACAGCATGAGAAAATACATAGTAACTATGAAGATTGGCATAGCACTAATAAAGAACACAGTGGAAGAAATGCACAGGAGATTAAGGAAAGCCAAAGATCAAATCAGTGAATTAGAAGACAGGCCAAAAACCCCACTCAACCAGAGAACCAGAAAGAAGAAACAATTAGAAAAGAGGTGAACACCAAGAACACATGAAAAAACGTTCAAAGTCACTAATTAACAGAGAAATGCAAATGAAAAGCACAATAAGATGTCACCTCACACCTGTCAGAATGACTATGATCCCAAAATCAACAAACAAGTGCTGGCAAGTATGTGGAGAAAAGGGAACATTAGTTCACTACTGGTAGGAATGCAGATTGGTGCAGCCTCTATGGAAAACAGTGTGGAGTTTCCTCAGAAACTTAAAAATAGAACTTCAGTTTGACCCAGCGGTTAGTTCCACTTCTGGGAATATATAATCAAAAGCCCAAAGACATCAATCAGAAAGAATATATACACCCTATGTTTATAGTTTACAATAGCTAAGATTTAGAAACAGCCCAAGTGCTCATTAGTAGATGAATGGATAAAAAAGCTGTGGACAGAGGAGATTCAAGATGGCGGCCGATGGGACGGCAATCAGCAAGATAGTGTGAGTGACCGAGAGAGCAGAAGGAGAGTGCATGGATGTTCAGGGAGTGTGTGTATTTAAGAGTGAGGGACAGTTATATTCCACAGGACTGTCAGGGACTGGCAGACCAAGCTCCCCTGGCCAGGCAGCCTCTGCCACCACTGAAATCTCTCCTGGAGTGTCCAGCTCTGCCACAGAGACCACACCATCTTGAAGGGAAGACTGGCTGTGATCGGAAGCCCAGCCTTACCTTCATCCGGGGAGACGTTGGATACCTCCCGGAACCCTAAAGCCACAATGCCCAGGGACAAGCATTGAACCCACAGCTGTGAACCCACAAACACTAGACTCAAGTCTACCTGACTGCATGTGCCTAAAAAGTTTGTCCAGGGGGAGACAAGGTGGCAGCCAAATACACAAACTGGTCCTGTGCCTTCTCACAGAGAAGATAAAAGAAACAGCTGAATCAAATAACATCCACCAGAACTGGTGAATTAAACACAGCTGGTGAGGCAATCCATGGACAGAAAGGTCAGAGATCACCTGGAGAGAGGTGGGATCTGGGATCCGGGCTGGAGGGAGAATGTGTGCAGCTGGGACTAGAATCTCAGAGGGAGACTGCACTGCACCAAATCCGAGGCCCTTGGGGTCAGTGTAGCCCTGAAATGTGGAAGGGAGTCCACAGGGCTGCTGGTAGTGGGGGACTCTAGATTTAAGCCCACAGCCATGGGAGACTGTGCCCAGAAAAGCAGCCTGAAGTTCTATGCCGGCTGCGCAGTGTCGGGTAGAGAAAGACATGAGGCAGCACGGTTGCTTTGTCTTTATAACTTCCTTGATTTTAATTGCTAAACCCAGTGCATAGGATCTTTCAATTAAAAACACTCACCAAGATTGCAGGGGAAGGTGGTTTTTGTGGAAACTGGGGAGCAGAATAGGGAGAGATGAGAAGGAAACCAGCTCTGGGACTCCGTCCATCCAACCCAGTCTTGAATGCAGCAGGGAAAGGATGAATCTACACATCCTGAGGAAACCCTGGGGGACTGGATTGAAGGGCCATTTGGTCCTGGAAACTAATACAGAAACACTGCCACCCAGGGGCTATGTCATACATCAACACTTGTGTAAATACAACTGAAGGCAGGCAGAGAAACAAAATGAGCAGAGTGATCCCGCATACTTAAAACCAAGGTTGTGGCCTATGACACAGAGGAGCAGTGTATCACTGGGAATTTCAACACTGTGCTGACTACATGACAGGAAACAGACGTCCCAGGCAGAACAGTAGAGAGGGGTCTTAAGTCAGCCCCCATGGGTCATTGAAGCTTCACTGAAGCAAACAAACTTCACTACTTCTCTTTTTTATTTTTTTATCTTTTACTTAAGAAACTATTTTTTTCTCTCACTTTATTTTACTTTTTAAATATTTTTTATTGATTAATATATTACATATGTGTCCTTATCCCACGTTACCCCCTAGCCCCCCCCTCCCCCGCTCATGCCCTCA
>NW_006291187.1:72922-73604 GCF_000327345.1 Myotis davidii | reverse complement strand
TCTTGGAAGTTCTGGGTCTGTCTGGCCCAGCTGCAGTTTGTTAGGTAATTTTCAGGTTGCAAAGGGCCAGGGCATTCATATGCAAAAGCCTCTGCCGCAGCCTGGGTGGGGTGAGTCTCAAGGAATCAACAGGGCGGAACAAGCAGCTATGGCTGATCCTCGGCCCTGCCCTAAGGGGCTGAACTTCTCTGTGTCCGGTTATTTTATTGCTGCAAGCACCTCTGAGGGAAAGCCGCCCTCAAGTTCCGAGTTCTGCCTGCTGCCAGACAGTCCAGTTTCTCCCCGTATGAGTCCTAGGTCCCCAGAGACTTCCCGGAACTGGAGTTCAGAGCAGTCGGGAGCTTGTGACTCCCTCCCGATTCAAAACGACAGCCATGTCCTCAGGTACCAGCCCCTTTCCGTGCACGCTCGAGCCTCCGTACCTTTGCACTTTACTTTTGCAGCTCCTGAGTCTCAGAGTGCTTTTCTCTTTCCTTTTAGTTGTAGAATTTCCACTCATCCAGCCTTCCTGTAGTTCTGGATGATGTCCGTTTTGTCTTTTCATTGTATTTTTGAAGTTGTGGGAGTCAGCAATTTCTGGTGTGTACCTATGCTGCCATCTTGGTTTCTCTGCAATTTCTTTTATTCACTTGACGTTAAGGAGCGACCATAAGGAAGGTTACATGGAGGTGGGAGAAAGACA
>NW_006291187.1:71038-71893 GCF_000327345.1 Myotis davidii | reverse complement strand
GGAATCAGTGTATGCTTAATTTCTAGTCGGTCCTTCATCACAACCTCGAGGGTCTTAATAGATTTCTTGTAGATCTCATTAAGTTTATCGGAAGTTTCTAGAAAATTCTTGAAAAACCTTAAAAGTGTGGTTTTGAACTCTATATCCAATAGTTTGCTTTATTCCATTTCTTTAGTTTGTGACATGTTTCTTTGTCTCGGCATTTTGGCTGCTTCCCTTTGTTGATAGAGTGGCTTTGTGTGCTAGGTGTCCTGTAGGGCCCAGTGGCTCAGCCTCCCCAATTACCTGAGGTGGACATGCTTGGTGCACCCCCTTGTGGGCTTTGTGCACAGTCTTGTTGTAGTTAAGCCTTGATTGTTGTAGGTAACACTGGGAGGGATTGACCTCCAGGCCAATTGGCTGTGAGAATCAGCTGTGTCTGCAGTGGGAGAACTTCTGTGCTGGAGACACGCCTCCGGGGCAAGATGTGCTTCAATGGGGCTTTGGTGGTCAGTGAGTTTTCCCCCTGAGTGTGTCCTTTATTAATCCAAGGAGCTGCAATCTGGATGGTCCCACTCTGACCACTGGGCCTACTGGCTCCTGGATCTCTAAGGAGGTGCTAATCTAGCCTTTGCCTTAGGCTATCCAGCAGGAGCCAGCTGTAACACAATGCAAGTTGCCCTGGGTCCTTGGGCCAACTGTAGTTTGTTAGGTAGTTATCAGATTGCAAAAGGCCAGGCCTTTCATATTCAAAAGACTCTGTGGACGGTTTGGGCGGGGTGGGGTCTCAGGGGATCAACAGGGTGGAGGGAGCAGTTATGGCTGCTCTCAGTCCTGCCCTCAGAGTTGTTTTCTATTGGAAATCTTGACCGGAAG
>NW_006291187.1:65789-70635 GCF_000327345.1 Myotis davidii | reverse complement strand
TACTTCCTTTCCCTCCCTCCCTCCCTCCATCCCTCCCTCTTTCTTTCTTTCTTTCTTTCTTTCTTTCTTTCTTTCTTTTTTTCTTTCTTTCTTTCTTGTTTTTTTTTTATTATTTTTTTATGCTTCTGTTTTTCTTCTTTTCACTTTTCTTCTTCTTCTAAAACACAATGCAAGTTGCCCTGGGTCCTTGGGCCAACTGTAGTTTGTTAGGTAGTTATCAGATTGCAAAAGGCCAGGCCTTTCATATTCAAAAGACTCTGTGGACGGTTTGGGCATAGCTTAATTAGTTTTAATCACCAACTCAGGCCTATCTGCTGTCTATTCTCCTTTTTAAAAAATAGATAGATAAAGAAAAGAAAAACTTTATGTATATAAATTTTTAATATATATTTGCAATAATTATTTTCTTTCTTTCTTTGTTTCTTTATTATTTTTTAGTATTTTGTTTTTTACTTTTCTTCTTGTGCACTCATTCTCTCTACCTCCTCTATACTGAATCATGGCCATTTCACATTCATTCAATTACTTGACCTTACCTTCTGGAAATAAGCTGTGCCACTTCAGTCAGCTTCCCTCCTTCTTTTCTGGGTGTTTGTTTTTTCCATATTTTGAATACATTGTTGTTGTTTTTTCTCCCCATATGCATATATTTCCCTCCTACTTCTTTCTTCTCTTTCTTTTCTCTCTAACCTTTTTTCCTTTCCTCAATATCATTTTTGCACCCTTTTCTCTCCCCTAATTCTCTTTCCTCTGTTGGTCACCTTTATTTGGGACTAGAGGCCTGTGCATGAATTCGTGCACAGGGGTGTGTGTCCTTCAGCCCAGCTTGCACCCTTTCCAATCTGAGACCCTTCGAGGGATGTCTGACTGCCCATTTAGGCCTGGTCCCAGTGGGTTGGGCCTAAACTAGCAGCTGGACACCCCTCTCAAAATCCAGGACTGCTGGCTCCCAACTGCTCATCTGCCTGCCTGCCTACCTGATTGCCTTTAACTGCTTCTGCCTGCAAGACTGATCACCCCTAACCACTTCCCTGCCACCCTGATTGCCTCTAAATTCCCTCCCCTGCCAGCCTGGTCACCCCCAACTGCCCTCCCCTGCAGGCCTGGTCACCTCCAAGTGCCCTCCTCTGCCTGCCCTGTCACCCCTAACTGCTCTCCCCTGCAGGCCTGATTGCCCCAACAGCACTCCATTTCAGGCCTGGTCCCTCCCAACTGCCATCCCCTGCAGGCCTGATTGCCCACAACTGCCGTCCCGTGCCTGCCATCTTGTGGTGGCCATCTTGTGTCCACATGGTTGTGGCCATCTTTGACCACATGAGGGCGGCCATCTTGTGTGTTGAAGTGATGGTCAATTTGCATATTACCTCTTTATTAGATAGGATAATTGGTATCATGAATACATTCATGTTTGGTGCCTTCTGTGTTGTGTCTTGTCATGTATTTTGTGCCTTTAAGTGAACATGGTAGAGAGTGAGCTACATAACCAGACACCCTGAGAGGAGTGAAAATGGGGAGACAAAAAAAGCCCCCCTATGAAAGAAAAGGAGAAATCACTGGAAAAGGAAGTAAACGAAATGGGGGCAGGCAAGCAATTTGTCAGAGAAAGAATTCAGAGAAATGGTCATAAGGACACTGAAAAGGATGGAAGACAAATTCAACAACATGTGTAAGAACAAAGAAGAAATGAAGAAGAAGCAAGAATAAATGAAGAATGACATCGCTGCAATAAAGAACACAATAGAAATCATCAACAGTAGACTAGAAGAAATGAACTACCACATCAGTGAGCTAGAGACAAGGTAGGAAAAAAATCCCCAAAAAGAGCAGCAACTGGAAAAAAAAAACTTAAAAAACAGGAGGAGAGCCTAAGGGAGCTTTGGAACAACACGAAAAGAAACAACATCTGCATAATAGGGGTGCCAGAAGAAGAGGAAACTGAGCAAGGAATAGAAAACCTGTTTGAAGAAATAATGACAGAATACTTCCCTGATATTGGGAAGAAGGAAAAACTCACACAAGTCCAAGAAGCTTACAGAGTTCGAAAAAAGATGAAGCCAAAAAGACCAATACCCAGACACATTATAATTAAATTGACAAGCACCAATGACAAAGTAAGAACCTTAAAGTCTACCAGAGAGATAGAGACAGAAAGTTACCTACACGGGATCTCTCATCAGACTATCAACTTCTTTCTCAACAGAAACACATCAGGCCAGAAGGGAATGGAATGAAATATACAAAGTCATGCAAAACAATGGTCTGAATCCAAGAATACTGTACCCAGCAAGGTTATCATTCAAAATTGAAGGTGAAATCAGGAGCTTCACAGACAAAAAAGGACTAGGGAAGTTTATTACCACCAATCCAGCAATACAAGAAATGCTAAAGGGACTGCTTGAAAAAAGAAGAAATAGGAATGGAGAAGGAACACAGGCATAAATAATAAAATGGCGACAAACATATACCTATCAATAATAACTTTAAGGGTAAATAGATTAAATGTCCCAATCAAAAGACATAGGGTAGCTGAATGGATAAGAAAATGTGATCCATATATCTATGGTCTAGAGGAGACCCACCTCAGAACAAAGGACTAACACAGACTGATGATGAAGGGATGGGAAAAGGTTTTTCAGGTGAATGGAAATGAAAAAAAAGCTGGGGTAGCAATACTTCTATCTGACAAAATAGACCTCAAAGTGGAGGCCATAAGGAGAGATAAGGAAGGCCACTTCATAACACTAAAAGGAGCAATTCAACAAGAAGTTATAGCTCTGGTAAACATATATGCAATATAGGAGTACCCAAATAAATAAAAAAAAAAACTTCAGGGGGATATCAAGGGAGAGATTGAAAGCAATACAGTCATAGTAGGGGGCTATAATACACCAATAATACCACTGGATAAATCCTCTAAACAAAAGAATCAGCAAAGAAATATCAATCCTAAATGTCAATTAATTACATCTGATCTAGTGAGTTATTTAGGATTGATATTTCTTTGTTGTAATTGCTCCCTTTAGTAATGGACCAAATTGACATCTTCAGAACATTTCACACCAAAGCCACAGAATACATATTCTTCTCAGGTAATTTTCAAAGATAGACCACATATTGGGACACAGGCAAAGTCATTTCAAATTTAAGAAGATGGAAATCATATCAAGCATCTTCTCAAATCACAATGGCATAAAATTAGAAATCAATCACAATGAAAAAAATCAAACACTTGGAGGCTTAATAGCATGCTATTAAACAATGACTGGGTTACCAAAGAGATCAAAGAAGAAATAAAAAGCATCCTGGCAACAAGCAACAATGAAAACACAACAAACCAAAATCTATGGGACACAGTGAAAGCAGTCTTGAGAGGGAAGTTCATAGCTATACAGGCCTACCTTGGAAAACAAGAAAAAATGGTAATAAATTATCTAAACCTACAACTCAAAGAGTGAAAAAGAGAACAAGAAAAACCAAGTGTAAGCAGAAGGAAGGAAACAATAAAGATCAGAGTGGAAATAAATGACATAGAGAAAAAAAAATACAAAAGATCAACAAAACAAAGAGCTGGTTCTTTGAAAGGATAAACAAGATTGATTAACCTCTGGCCAGGCTCACCATGAAGCAAAGAGAGAGGATCCAAATGAACAAAATCAGAAATGAAAGCGGTGAAGTAACAACTGATCCCACAGAAATACAAATGATTATGAAAAAAATACTATGAACAACTCTATTCTAACAAAATGGACAACCTAGATGAAAAGGACATTTTCTTAGAAAAAATATAAACTCTGAAAACTCAATCTGGAAGAATCAAAAAACCTGAATAGGCCAATAACTCCTGAAAAAATTGAAGCAGTAATCAAAAATTTTCCAAACAAATGGAAATGCAGAATGACAAGCAAACAAAATCCCTGGTCAGGACAGCTTTACAGGGGAATCCTACCAAGCACTCAAAGAAGAACCAAAACCTATAAACCTCAGACAATTCTAAAAAAATTCAAGAGGAAGGCACACTTCCAGCTTTTTCTATGAAGCCACCATTACCCTAATTCCAAAAACAGATAAAAACACCAAAAAAAAAGAGCCGCAGGCAAATATCCTTGTTGAACATAGATGCTAAAATCCTCAACAAAATTCTATCAAATCAGATGCAGCATTACATTAGAAAGATCCTACACCATGACCAAGTGGGATTTATTCTGGGGATTCAAGGATGGTTCAATATGAGCAAATCAATAAAGATGATACAATGCATAAATAAATTGAGAGACAAAAATCACATAATCATATTGATTTTCCTCCTGATTAAAACTCAAAATGGCTGTTGAGGTTGCCATGGGCTGGGAGAGGGGCCAGCTGTGGGCAGCCAGGGACAATGGCCCTGATCACAGAACAGGCCTAGGGACCATACCTGTGCACGAATTTCATGCACCAGGCCTCTAGTAAGAACAATAAAATGGTAAGCAATACATATTTATGAACAATCAAACCTAAAAATCAAAATAAATGAGCAAGAAATGTAATGAACAAAATAAACTGGTAAATAAAATAGAATCAGAGGCATGGAAGCATGGAACAGACTGGTGAAAATCAGAAGAAAGGGGAGAGTGGTGGCAGGAACTAGGTGGAGGGGAGTAATGGGGGAAATAGAGGCAACATGTGTAATACTCTCAACAATAAAGATTTAAAAAGCAAACAAAACATAAACAAAACAGATGGTGAAATAAAGAGCTTTTCAGACAAAAAAACAAACAAAAATGGCTAAAGGAGTTTATCACCACCAAAGTGGCACTGCAAGAAATGATAGACTGCTGAAATGAGAGGAAGAAAGAGAGCGAGAGAA
>NW_006291187.1:58600-61877 GCF_000327345.1 Myotis davidii | reverse complement strand
CCGCAGGCTATTCCAAAAAAATTGAAGACGAAGGTGTATTTCCAAGCTCTCTCTATGAAGCCAGCATTACCCTAATCCCAAAACCAGATAAAAACACTACAAAGAAAGATAATTACAGGCCAATATACTTGATGAATATAGATGCGAAACTCCTCAACAAAATTGTAGCAAATTATATCCAGCCTTACATTAGAGAGATCATATACCATGATCAAGTGAGATTTATTCTGGGGTGCAAGGCTGGTGCAATACGCACAAATCAATAAACATGATACATCACATAAATAAATTGAGAGACAAAAATCACATAATCATATTTATTTTCCTCCTGATTAAAACTCAAAATGGCTGCTGAGGTTGCCATGGGCTGGGAGAGGGGCCAGCTGTGGGCAGCCAGGGACAATGGCCCTGATCACAGAACAGGCCTAGGGACCATACCTGTGCACGAATTTCATGCACCAGGCCTCTAGTAAGAACAATAAAATGGTAAGCAATACATATTTATGAACAATCAAACCTAAAAATCAAAATAAATGAGCAAGAAATGTAATGAACAAAATAAACTGGTAAATAAAATAGAATCAGAGGCATGGAAGCATGGAACAGACTGGTGAAAATCAGAAGAAAGGGGAGAGTGGTGGCAGGAACTAGGTGGAGGGGAGTAATGGGGGAAATAGAGGCAACATGTGTAATACTCTCAACAATAAAGATTTAAAAAGCAAACAAAACATAAACAAAACAGATGGTGAAATAAAGAGCTTTTCAGACAAAAAAACAAACAAAAATGGCTAAAGGAGTTTATCACCACCAAAGTGGCACTGCAAGAAATGATAGACTGCTGAAATGAGAGGAAGAAAGAGAGAGAGAGAATAACATAGGCATAAAGATTTAAAATTTCACCCCAGCTGGTTTGGCTTGGTGGATAGCCAGGGGACAGAACTGTCTCAGGTTCAATTTCAATCAAAGGAACATGCCCAGGCTGCAGGCTCTATCCCCAGTAGGAGCCATGCAGGAGGCAGCCAATCAATGATTTTCTCTCATCATTGATGTTTCTATCTCTTTCTTCCTCTCCATTTTTCTCATATATATATAATTAAAATGGCAATAAATAAGTATCTATCCTATATAATAAAAGGGTAATATGCAAATTGGCCCTAACAGCAGAATGACAAGGAAACGACTGGTCGCTATGATGCACACTGACCACCGGGGGCAGACGCTCTATGCAGGAGCTGCCCCCTGGTGGTCAGTGCGCCTCCACTCTCATCCTGTGTGAGGCTTTTGTGCTGAGGTGGGTCTCTAGTAAACAGCATATAATTGAGTCATATTTTTGAATCCAGTCAGCTACCTTGTGTGTTTTGATTGGAGGATTTAATCCAAGGGTCCTCAAACTTTTTAAACGGGGGGCCAGTTCACTGTCCCTCAGATCATTGAAGGGCCGGACTATAGTTTTTTTAAAAAAAACTATGAGCAAATTCCTATGCACACTGCACATATCTTATTTTGAAGTAAAAAAACAAAACAGGAACAAATACAATATTTGTATTTGCATGTGGCCCACAGGCTGTAGTTAGGGGACCCCTGATTTAATCCATTAACATTTAAGGTTATTATTGACTAGAGGCCCGGTGCACAAAAATTTGTGCACTCGGGGAGTAGGGGGGCATCCCTCAGCCCAGTATGCAACCTCTCGCAGTCTGGGACCCCTTGGGAGATGTACAATTGATGGCTTAGGCCCACTCCCCACATGGGGCATTAAAACTTGGCTGAGGCAAACAACACTTCACTTTTTTATTTTTTATCTTTTATTATTTTTTGTTTGTTTTAATAGTTTTTTGTATTGTTTTCTTCATTCTATTTTATTATTATTTTTATCGTTATTTTATTTTACCTTATTTTTCCTTTTTTCCACCCTTTTCTTCCTCAATTCTCCATTTTTCATCCTGTTTTCTCTTCTCTTGTCCTACTTTTGCTTTTCTGTTTCATTTTTACCCCTTGTTAAAAATTGATCTTCTTTATCTGATTTATTGATGTGTTATTATTATTGTAGTCTCAATTTTTACCCCTTGTTAAAAATTGATCTTCTTTATCTGATTTATTGATGTGTTATTATTATTGTAGTCTCTGTTGGCTTACTCATATATCTAATTTCCTCTTCCCTGATCCAAGTCATTATACCCTTCTCCTTCTTTTTCTTCGCTAGTCAAGATTTTATGCTTTGGTTTTCTTCTCTCCTCTCTTACTGTCTTCTCTTAATTGTTTAATTAGTTTCACTCACTAGACTCAAGCCTAACTACTTTCTCTTCTATTCTCCTTTTCCAAAAAGAAATTAATAAATAAATCGATAAATTAAAATTTTTTGTTTTGTTTATTTATTTAATTATTTTTCTTCTCTTCTTATGCACTCATTCTCTTTCTACTTCCTCTCTACTGAGCCATAGTCCTTCCCCTATCTAGTCAATTACTTAACTTTACATTCTGTATATAAGCTCTGCCTCTACAGATTCTGCCCCCCCTTCCCTTTTTCTGGGTGTTTGTTGTTTGCACTTTTTGGTTATTTGCTTGTTTTATCTCCATATATTGTTCTTTTTCTATCCTCTCTCACCTTTTTTTTTCCTTTTCTCTATATCATTTTTACTTTCTTTTCTCTCTCCTAATTCTCTTTTCTTGGTGGTCACTGTTATTGGGGTTATTGGTGTTGTGAGTACATTCATGTTTTGTTCCCTTTGGTTGTGTCTCCTCAAGTTGTATTTTGTGCTTTCGGTCAACATGGTAGAGAGCAAGTCACATAACCAGACACCAGAGAGGAGATTCTATCCATGAACTGGACAATAACATTCAAGATCCAACTACACCAAGAGAACCCAAATATCCCAAGTAGGGGGCATCTCCAGAATAGCCATCCCAGAAGACCTGAAAGATTGTACCACTGTGTCCCACAAAACATCTATCTATCTATCTATCTATCTATCTAGCCATCTATCTCCTATCTAATAATAGAGAAACATGGTAATTAGCTGTACCTCCTCTACCCTTCCCACTGGCTAATCAGGGCGATATGCAAATTAACTGCCAACCAAGATGGCGGCCGGCAGCCTGGCAGCTTGAAGCGAACAGGAGGCTTGCTTGCTTCAGTGACAGAGGAAACCAACGTTCCCTTTCTGCCTTGCTGGCCTCTGAGCCTGGAGTTTAAGAAACATTGTAACAAATATAGAAGCTAAACAAAACCCCAGAAACCTGCTTTCAGCGAGCCGGGATCTCAGAGCTGGAGTTATAC
>NW_006291187.1:52192-57600 GCF_000327345.1 Myotis davidii | reverse complement strand
TGCTAATAGTATGGTCATCCATTCAACCAATGAAAACGGAATATGCTAATGATATGTTAAGGCCGCTCAACTGCTCGCTATGACTTGCACTGAATATATATAAAAGCCATAGTGACTGGTCGACCAGTCACTATGACGTGCACTGACCACCAGGGGGCAGATGCTCAACACAGGAGCTTCCCCCTGCTGGTCAGTGCGCTCCCACAGCCAACCTCCCATGGCTGGCCAACTTCCTGTGGTCCCTCCCCTTGCCAGCCAGCCTTGTTTGGCCCTGATAGCCAGCCAGGCTGAGGGACCACACCCATGAAAGAACTCATACACTGGGCCTCTTGTCTACTATATAAGACACTCTCAAAAAATATGGATGTCATAGCAGTGTGATCTAATACATAGAAACAATCACAAAGGAACTGCAAAAATGGGGAGACAAAGAAACAACCCCCATATGAAAGAAAAGGAGGAATTGCCAGAAAAGGAAATAAATGAAATGGAGGCAAGTATTCAGTCAGAGGAAGAATTCAGAGCAATGGTTATAAGGACACTGAAAAGACTGGAAGACAAATACAACATGTGTAAGAATCAAAGTGAAATGAAGATTGAAATAGTTGCAATAAAGAACACAATGGAAAGAAAAATAAAACACACACACACAAAAGAAGGAGGCATAGTTTACATCAGAGGATGGGAGCTGGGTAGTTTTGGGGGATCCTTTCTCTTTACCTCTGTTGGATGGGAGCAACATGAAGCATTTCCCCAGGTGGTTTCCTCCAGGTACAAGGCAAGCACATGTTTCATCCCATTACTGTCTTAGGTCCATCTGAATGAAAATGGGACCACTTAGTTCTCTAGCCTTCCTGCCACACAATAGTAACAGTTTCTTTTATTTAGGGTGCGTATAGAATATTTAATCCATTCTACTGAGGCATTCATTCCCTCATATTCTACTTCTATTTGCATGGTGGTGGCAGTGGCCTAGGGGATCTTGTCCTGTGATATCTATTCCTAAATCTAGTCTTAGCCAATCTTTTGACCTAAAAGCTGAAATATCCAAGTCATTCAAGTTATCTATAATCAAGAACTTAAATGGGTATTCATGATCCTGATTGTGTACCTTTCACCAGCCCACACTGTAAGCCCCTGCAATTTGTCAGATCCCCAAAGTAAATAGAACTCAGTACATGATTGTTATTAAGACAGTTCACAGATTTTAGCATCAATTTCAAGGGGATTTGTTCTGGTATGGCTGTTCAAATTGAGGTGTATCCACCCTTAACCTGTGTGTGATGGGTCCAACCTTGCTCTACAGTCTGAAAAGCAGTCTCTATGGTAATCCAGGCTAAGAGGGTTTGAACTTGCTTTCCTTCCAAGTATTGATTCAAACAAACATAGTCTTCCAGTTGACGGTTATAAACTGGAAACTCAAGAGGGCCTTGGATCAGGAAGCCTTCTAACCTGAGAGAGATTAAAGTAGAAGAGATACCCAGTATATAGTTCTTAAGAAATTTGGTCCTTAGTTTCCATTGTAGGAAGATCTTGAGGCATCCCAGGGTCTATTGGAATCACCTACAGCCAACTCTAGGTAAAACATACAAACAAACAAAACAAAACAAACAAACAAACAAAAAATTTTTCTTAAAATTTTAACCCTAGGAAGGTTGTCAAGCCTATTCTACCAAAAGAATATATAGCATTCAAAGTGACAAGAAGGTATTAAATATAAACATAAGCTAGTAAAACTTCAGTTCCCACAACTAAGATTACTTTTAAAAAATACCTGATTAATGTAACATATAATAATTTATAGAACTTTTGCTTCAGAAAAGGACTAACCAAAATAAGGTGTATTTTCTAACTTCATTTGTCCTTGGGTGTGATCAGCAAAAGACACTAATTGGATTTCTGCTATCGGTCTCCCTGAGTACATTGATATAAGCTATTTACTCTCTATTTAGGGAGGCAAAATGAAAATCATTTACTCTTAAGTGTCCTTGGTTTAGGGAAGATAGGATTTACTAGATGGCTCCAAATTGCTATTTAACTATTTCAATTTGTCTATTTTACTTATCCTGGCTTACTGGCCTGTGTTGTTTATTTAACATCTTTTCAATATTTTTCTTTATAAATATTCTATAATTTTCACAAATTTTTCTTTAGAAACCTTACAACTTCCAGAAATAACCAGTTTTAGAAACTACTTTCTTTCTCCTTCAAAATGTATTTTCATGCCTCATGCTTTTTCTGTTATATCAAAACTAGAGGCCTAGTGCACAGATTCGTGCATGGATGGGGTCCCTAGGCCTGGCTGGTGAGCAGGGTCGATTGGGGCCATCTCACCCAGTCCCAATAGGGGCCAGGCCAATCAGATCTGGGCCAATCAGGGCCTGCTGGCTGGGAGGGGAGGGACAAGGGGAGGGACCACGGGAGGTTGGCCAGCCAGGGGGAGGGACTGAGGGGGGGGAGGGACTACAAGAGGTTGGCTGGCTGTGGGAGGTTGGCTGTGGGAGTGCACTGAACACCAGGGATTCTTTGGTTAATCTCTTCCCCCCTTCTCCCCTCCCCACTTCTCTCTGAGATTCATCAGTCTGTTCCATGTTTCCATGCTCCTGTATTGAGCATCTGCCCCCTGATGGTCAGTGCGCATCATAGCGACTGGTCGACCAGTCATTCTGGTTGTTCCAGTCATTCGGTCATAATGGTCACTTAGGCTTTTATATATACAGATCATAAATTCTTCCCATAATTTTTAGAATTCTTAACCCTTAGAAACCTTAACTTTTAGGTGGCATATAAGTAATCAATATTCCTCAGATTAGCAATATATTTACATTTTAAAAGATATTTCAAATAAAATATAGGACTTATTCATTAATAGAGTCAAATCCATACTCTAGATTTTCCCTAAGAGGCAAACTCAAATTAATTGATATTTCAGTATCCTGTTATTTAAAATTATTTAGATGTTTATCATTTAACCCAGCAATGCTCCAAAGCCTTTAAGTTATCAAAGACTTTGAAAAATTATGTATAGGTATATGAGGCTGGAGAAAAGGGTAGAGAGAGAAAGGAGTAGGCCCTGCAGCCTGTTCCCAGACCTCTAGATGCTTGGATTCAAAATTGCCACATTTTCCTTAGTGATAACATGCTAAGGTTTGGGTGATAATGAGTTCAGCTTCTGATAATATCAAGACTGTTATGTAAAGAAACTGTTCTTTGGGGAGGGGGTGAGAATGTGGTCTTGGGATCTAAAGGCTCAGTGAAGGGTCCCTTCCTTTTTCTCTGTGATCCATATGCTCCATTTCCCAAATAGCCATACCCAACCTTCAAATCATTCCCCCTTCTTTTCCTGAGAATAGTATTCCCAAGATAGACATTAACTCAGGTCTATTTATACACTTGTGGGCCCCAAAATAGGTCTACTTGGTCAACTAAGCCACGTGGGTCTTCCAGCAGAGGTTTTAACTCTTATTTTTTACCCTGCTCCAACTCCTTTCACAACCTAGAAAAAAGTGGCACAGAGGCCTCAGGGCTGCTTGGAGCCTTATCATGACGACCCTCCTCCTGAGGAGGAGGCTGGGATTGTAAATCGCCATCTTGAATGTTCCCTGAGATTGTCCCTGGCTCGCATAGGGAGCAGAAGGCAAGGCAAGGGACCCCCCTTGTTCTCTTTTAGGTTTCTCTGCTTTTTCAGGGAGAAGGATGACAGCCCCCTTCCTTCAACAGAGATCACAGTCATTCTCCTCTTGAGTGACTGCACTTTTATTATTAACATATTTATAATTATTACTGAAAAGCTTTATCATAAATCCTTCATTTTAGTTACATCTATTATATCTTAACAACTTTGAGATTTTAAAGCCAATTATTACCTAAAGCATTTTCTTGACCAATTTTGTAAGAGGGATAACTCAATGTGAAAGTATTATTTTATTTTTCTCTATAAGAACAGGAGTGCCCCTGCTTCACTGTAGAGGGTACTTATACAGATCTTTCCTCCCAGTGTTATGGGAATAAAAACAGAACATTGGGGACTAGTTATGGTTATGGGAAATACTAATTATGCTGTTAACCATGATTGACCTTTCTGTCCAAAGAAAGGACATACCAACCTGGCTGGGAGTCATACACCCCCAGGACCTGGGAGTCAACCTTGAAATGTGGTCCATCCTCATTCAAGAACTGCCCATTATCATGGGAGCATTAACCTTGTTACCCAACCTAGCTTACTTCCCCATATTCATAAACTAGGGAAGAACAAACTAAAGTCCCTAAAAGATAGAAAGCCAACTTTCTATTTCTGTCTGACACACAGACAGAAATCTCATTAGCTAAGAGTTTCTGGTGGCTGAAGTCCTGAGAGGGAGAGCTGGAAGAGTCCCCAAGATTGAAAATTCTTGGCAGCTGCTGGGACTTTCCTGCAGTCTCTGTCACATGTCCAGCCTCACCACACATAACTGGGTTTCCCCAAAGTGGGACTTGCCCCATCTTTAAACAAATAAAACAAACAACAAAGAGACATACAGCATCAACAGAAAAACTCTTATACAGGTGCACACAAAACACTAACAGTTTACAACACAGAATGTCCTGCATTAAGAACCACTAAAGCAGAGCAATGTCTTCTTTCCCTGAATCTCAGCATCTCCCCAATGGATTATTTGGGGAAATATATTTCCTAGGCCTAGAATTTCTGTTTCCCATCTTCAGCAGGTCCCTTGTGACTATACACTCAACCCCCCATATTGGAGGTTTCTCATACTCCCAGAGATCTGCTTCATCCCTCCCTGGTCACTTCCCTTGCAGAATAATAGAATCACAGATCATAACTCCACACTTGATTTATGTCCAAGACACATCCCAGTCATATATACCTGACCTCCAAGGATACACAATCACCAAAGTAGTACTCTGTCCAATTTTCCACCTTTGCTCATGCATGAGGTTACCTGATTGCTACGGTTCTTGTTTAGGCCCTTCATGTGTTTCTGGCTGACTCTTGATCCTGAGCTCATAGTTGTCCTGAGGGTAATGGTTGGTCCTCCTCACCGAGGCTGCCACAACATGTCAGCGGGGTACACCTCCTCAGGATAGGGGTCCAACTCCCCCTGTGACAACCAATGGTATACTGTACATGCCCCCAAATTGTAAGAAATAAGGTGAGCCCCCAAATTCAGTGGTCCTGGTAGAACACAAAACATACTTGGGAGCCAGGCAGCAAGGCAAATATCTTTATTCTTGCAAGAGGGTGCACACACATGGTCTGGGAGCATACACACACTGAGCAGGGGGTCTGTTTGGATTTTTTTTTTATCTTTTAGATACTTTTATTTTTTTAATATATTTTTTATTGATTAAGATATTACATATGTGTCCATATCCCCACATTACCCCCTACCGCCCCCTCTCATGCA
>NW_006291187.1:46338-50546 GCF_000327345.1 Myotis davidii | reverse complement strand
GGGAGCTTGTGACTCCCTCCCCAGCCGAGTCCTCAGGTAACATCCCCCTTCCGCCCACTCTCGAGCCTCTGTACCTTTGCACTTTACTTCCGCAGCTCCTGACCCTCAATGTGGTTTTCTCTTTTCTTCTAGTTGTAGAGTTTCCACTCCACCAGCCTTCCTGTAGTTCTGGATGCTGACCATCCTGTCCTTTTATTGCGTTTCTGAAGTTGTTGTAGGAAGCAGCAATCTCGGTGTTCCCCTATGCCGCCATCTTAGTTTCTCTCCGGTCTGCTTGGATTTTTAATTCTGATGCACATGACCACACTTTTGATTAGAGCACAGGTGCACAGTCTTTCACGATTGGCTAATTTGAAGGGAGGGATTGGCCTTTGCCATTTCAAGATGGTGGCCCCCAGGGTAGCTGTAAGTCATGGAGCCAAAATGGCAGTTATCAAGGCACGCAGTCCAAAATGTTCTTTGACAGAAAAGATGACTTGTTTATTTTCACACAGTGCTCCCACTTCTAGGAATACATCTGAAGAAACCCAAAACACCAATCAGAAAGAATATATGCACCTCTATATTCATAGCAGCACAGTTTACAATAGTTAAGATTTGGAAACAGCTCTAGTGCCCATCAATAGATGAGTGGATAAAACTGTTGTGATACATTTATACCATAGAATATTATGCAGCAGTGAAAATGAAGGATCTCTTACCCTTTGAGACAGCATGGAGGGATCTGGAGAGTATTATGGTCATGGAAATAAAGCAGTCAGAGGAAGACAAGTCTCACATGATTTCACTCATATGTAAAATCTAATGCACAAAATAAACTGATGAACCAAATATATCCAGAGACATAGATGCAAGGAACAGACTATGAAATATTTGAAGGAAGTTGGAGGTTGGGTTTGGGGTAGGTGGGTAGAGATCAACCAAGAACTTATATGCATATATGCATAACCTATGAACACAGACAATAGAGTGGTAAAGGCCTACAGCGGGCTCAGGGATTGCCTAAAAAGGGTCAATGGGGGAAAAAGAGATATATGTAATACTTTAAATAATAAAGTTTTAATTTAAAAACAAACAAACATAGCCCTAGCTGTTTTGGCTCAGTGGATAGAGTGTTAGCTTGGGTACCAAAGGGTCCCAAGTTTGAGTCTGGTCAAGGGCATATACCTTGGTTTCAGCCTCTTCTTGGCCCAGCCCTGGTAGGGACTCATGCAGGAGGCAACCACTCAATGTGTTCCTCACACATTGATATTTCTCTCTGTCTTTTCTTCTCTTTTCCCCTCTCTCTAAAAATCAATGGAAAAATATCCTTGGGTAAGGATTAAAACACACACACACACACACACACACACACACACACACACCACAGAAAAACCCACTTAGCTATGCTGGAAAGAGAGAAAGAAAAACTTCTAGGGACTAGGAACTTAAAAGTGGATTAAGTGCTTGCCCCTCAGTGGTTGGAAGACTTTGTAAATAGATGCAGAGACTCTACTATGTTACTATTAATATAAAAAAATTTATGAAATTTTCCACACTAGTAGAAATAAAAAATGAGTAAAGTAGCTAGATATAAAATCAATATACAAACCCCAAAGTCATGCAGTTAGGAAAAAAAACATTCTTTTCAACCATTATGGTAAAGATTGGGTCAGGCATGAAGAGCAGAGGGCACTAATTCTAAAGGAAAATTTAAATGAAGAGCAGGATACTTGTCTAGTCTGAAGGTATCTTTTCACAGTTGGCTAATCAGTTGCAAAAGAAAAGTAGTGATTATATAGAAATAGCAGAAATTGGAAAGTACCCTGACTTTACAATAAAACATATCAATGGGTCCCTGGCTGGTGTTGCTCAGTTTTTAGAGCATTGGTCAGTGCACCAAATGGTGGAAGGTTAAATTCCCAGTTTAGGGCATGTACCTGGGTTGCGGGTTTGCGCCCCATCCTTTGTGCTGCATGTACAGGAGGCATCCAAACCAAATGTCTCTCTCATATCAATGTCTCTCTCTCTCTCTCTCTCTCTCTCTCTCTCTCTCTCCTACCCCTCCCCTCCCTCCTACTCTCTCTGAAAAGCAATGAAAACAATATTTTCAGGAGAGGATTAACAACAACAAAATATAATAATGGGGCAGATGGATATCTGCTTTGGGGTAAGTTACCTTGAGAAGGAACAAATATTACCTACAACACATGTCTGATATTTTGTTGCCTATGGATTCTTCTAAGATTTTTATGGTTACCCACCTTATGTTTAAGTCCTTTATCCATTTTGAGTTTATTTTTATATATGGTGTAATGGCTTGGGTCGATTTCTGGGTTTTCTGTTTGGTGCCATTGGTCTATATGTCTGTTCTTCTGCCAGTATCAGGTAGTATTGAGAACGGTGGCTTTGTAGTATAACTTGATATCTGATATTGAGCTCCCTCCAACTTTATTCTTCTTTCTCAGGATTGCTGTGGCTATTCGGGATCCTTTTTTATTCCATATGAGTTTTTGGAGAGTTTGTTCTAAGTCTGTGAAATATGCCATAGGCATTTTAATAGGGATTTCATTGAATCTATAGATTTCTTTGGGTAGTATGGACATTTTAATGATGTTTATTCTACCATTCCATTACATGGTATATTATTCCATTTGTTTATGACGGTGGCTTTGTAGTATAACTTGATATCTGATATTGAGCTCCCTCCAACTTTATTCTTCTTTCTCAGGATTGCTGTGGCTATTCGGGATCCTTTTTTATTCCATATGAGTTTTTGGAGAGTTTGTTCTAAGTCTGTGAAATATGCCATAGGCATTTTAATAGGGATTTCATTGAATCTATAGATTTCTTTGGGTAGTATGGACATTTTAATGATGTTTATTCTACCATTCCATGACATGGTATATTATTCCATTTGTTTATGACTTCCTCTATCTCTTTCTTCAATGTCATGTAGTTTTCTGAGTACAGGTTTTTGTCTCATTGGTTAAGTTTATTCCTAAGTATCTCAATTATTTTGTTGCAATGGTAAATGGGGTTGTTTGTTTAGTTTCTTTTCTGATAATTTATTATTGGTCTATAAAAAAGCCATTGATTTCTGGGTGTTGATTTTATATCCTGCTACATTGCCAAATTTGTTTATTAAATCTAGTCATTTTTTGGTGGAGTCTCTAGGGTTTTCTATGTACAATATCAAGTCATCTGCGAATAATGAGTTTTACTTCCTTCTTTTCAATTTGGATGCCTTTAATTTCTTCATCTTGTTGGATTGCTGTGGCTAGGACTTCCAGTAAAATGTTGAAATAGAGAGGGGAAAGCAGACATTACTATCTTGTTCCTGTTCTTAGGGGAAATGGTTTTAGGTTTGCCCATTGAGTATAATGTTTGTTGTGGGTTTGTCATATATGGCCTTTATCATGTTGAGATATGCTCCCCCTTTTCCCACTTTGCTGTGAGTTTTTATCAAAAATGGGTGTTGGATTTTGTTAAATGCTTTTTCTGCATCTATTGATATGATCATGTGAATTTTGTCTTTCATTTAATTTATGTGATGTATCATGTTTATTGACTTGCAAATATTGTACCAGCCTTGCATCCCTGGAATAAATCCCACCTGGTCTTGGTGTATGATCTTATTAATATACTAGAGGCCTGGTGCACAAAAATTTGTGCACTGGGGAGGGGGGTTCCTCAGCCCAGCCTGTGCCCTCTCACAGTCTGTGACCCCTCAGGGGTGACCATCTGCTGGCTGAGGCCTGCTCCCCAGGGGATTGGGCCTAAGCTGGCAATCAGACATTCCTCTGGCAGCCCTCAGGGGATGTCCACTTGCCAGCAGGGAGCAGACCTAAGCTGCAGTCGGACATCCTTAACGCTGCTGAGGAGGCAGGAGAGGCTCCCACCACCACCGCTGTACTGGCAGCCATCAGCCTGGCTTGTGGTTGAGCAGAGCTCCTCCATGTGGGAGCTCACTGACCACCAGAAGGCAGCTCATACATTGAGCGTCTGCTCCCTGGTGGTAGGTGTGTTTCATAGTGATCAGTCATTCCCAGTATTTCTGCTGTTATGGTCAGTTTGCATATTACCCTTTTACTATATAGGATAGAGGCCTGGTGCACAGGTGGGGGCCAGCTGGTTTTCCCTGAAGGATGTCCCGGATCTGGGTGGGGGTCCCGCTTGGGTGCCTGGCCAGCCTGGATGAGGGGCTGATGGCTGTTTTCAGGCTGCCC
>NW_006291187.1:42965-46041 GCF_000327345.1 Myotis davidii | reverse complement strand
TTGCCTCTGGCTGCCATCTTGGTTGGCAGTTAATTTGCATACTACCCTGATTAGCCAATGGGAAGCATAGTGGAGGTATGGTTAATTACCATGTTTGTCTATTATTAGATAGTATTGCTGGATCCAATTTGCTAAGATTTTGTGGATTTCAGCATCAGTGTTCATCAGGGATATTGGCCTATAATTCTCTTTCTTTGTAGTGTCTTTATCTGGTTTTGGAATTAGGATAATGCTGGCTTCATAAAAAGAGGAAGTGTTCCTTCCTCTTGGAGTTTTGGAGATATTTTGAGAAGTATAGGTATTAGCTCTTATAATGTTCAGAAAAACTCCTCTGGGAAGCTCTCCTGACAGAGGCTTTTGTTTGCTGGGAGTTTTTAATTACTGCTTCTATTTCCTCCTTTGGTTTTGGTTTATTCAGGTTTTCTGATTTTTCTTGATTCAGTTTTGGGAGATTGTATTTTTCTAGGAATTTTTCCATTTCGTCCACATTGTACAGCTTGTTGGTATATAGTTATTCATAGTATTTTCTTACAATCCCTTGTATTTCTGTGTTGTCAGTGGTTACTTCTCCTGTTTCATTTCTGATTTTATTTATTTGGGTCCTCTCTGTTTGTTTCTTGATGAATGTGGCTAACGGATCATCAATCTTATTTATCCTTTCAAAGAACTAGCTCTTGGTTCCACTGCTCTTTTGTATTTTTCTTTTAGTCTCTATGTCATTTAGTTCTACTCTAATTATTACTATTTCCTTCCTTCTACATACTCTGGGCTTTTTTGTTGTTATTTTCCTAGTTCTTTAAATTGTAGGGTTGAATAGTTTATTGTTAATTTTTCTTGTTTTTTTGAGGTAGGCCTGTAGTGCTATGAACTTCCTCAAAACTATTTTTGCTATGTATGAAGTTCCACATCCTGTGTGGTTCAGGGTTCGGGATCTGGAGAAGGGGCAACACTCATATGATAGAGATGAGACAAGAAATAATAACTTGAAAATATTGGGGGCCAGATGGGAAAGCCCAATGCAAGAGAAAGGACTTCCACTGGTGCCCAGGTCTCGCCAGCCTTTTATTCAATTTTGGATACACATCTAGCTCTTAGGCAGGCAGGCAATTGCAGTAACAGACAGACTATCTTAAAGGTCAGTAAATATTCGAAAGATTTACTCTGAGACTATTTGGTCAGGAAATAGCTTGAGCCCCCATTGTCTGGACTAAACAATCAGTGCATAGCTCTGGCCCTTGCCAGGGGCTCAAGATTCACCAGCATTAAGGGATTCTTGTTTACATTTCTCTGATAGTGAAGACAAAGGGTAGCTTCCTGCATCTCCCCCTTTATTTTCCTTAGTAATTCTTGAAAAGTAAATGCCGCCTGAAGAGTTCGAGTCCTTTTAAGACTCTTCATTCTGCATTTTTAGAATAGAAATAAACATATGAGAACAAAAATGAGACAAGCAATAGTGATTATGCTGAGAGGCAAATGTAATGAGATCCAGTGGAAGGGGTTAAATTCTTTCATGTCCTTTTTAAATTGTTGCCAGGCATCTAAGGAATTATTTTGTAAGTTTGCCTGGGATAATTGTACAATATGGTGTTCTAATTCTAAAATATCAAGGTTTGTGTTACCTTACCCAAGCACCAAGAAGGTGGTTTTTTATTGATTCCCAAGGGTGCAAGGTACTATTATAGGGGTCAGGAGTAACACAAATCTGGGAAAAATTATAAAGACACTGCAAGGATATTCTTTGCTCTAGGCCAGGGGTGGGCAAACTTTTTGACTCGAGGGCCACAATGGGTTCTTAAACTGGACCGGAGGGCCGGAACAAAAACATGGATGGAGTGTTTGTGTTAACTAATATAAATTCAAAGTAAACATCATTACATAAAAGGGTACGGTCTTTTTTTTTTTTTAGTTTTTTTCATTTCAAACGGGCTGGATCCGGCCCGCGGGTCGTAGTTTGCCCACGGCTGCTCTAGGCTGTGGATTTTATCACCCATCCACAAGGCTGTAGACTTTAGTGCCAACAATTCAATCTCAAACTGGCTGTCAATTCTGTTTTGCATAGACAAGGTCTTAGTTACATTTTCCTTAACTTGTACATACTGAGAAGTTTGAACAGTTTGTACCATGGATGAAGCAGCAATGCCCACAGAAGTAAGTAACATTACGAGGGCAAAGATTCCTGCAGTTAACATTCCAAGAAATCTTTTTTGTCTTTTTAAGATTTTTACCAGATCATGTAACATTTGGTAGGTTTGATGAGATTCCCAAGGCTCGATTAGGTTAGTAGGAACCCAAGCAAAAGCTGGTTGTTTTAAAATCATGAGGAAATCCGTTTGGAATGTAGAATTAATACAATGTGATAGTGTGTAGCTTGTGCATGACATCTCATACAGATGGCTTGTAGCATTAAGGCACATCTGGATGGGGCCTGAGAGGAGTACAAACATTTCCAATACATAGGCGGTGGCAAATACTGTCTTATTGGGAGTTCTCCATAAGGCATGAATGGAATTATCTGAGCTCTAGTTAAAACTATACCATTTAATAGGTGCAAGTGCAGCAGCTAATTTCCATTGCGTATTTTTTAAGGGCCAATTGTCATGTTGTAATTGAGATCCAACAAATCCTCCTCCATACCATGAGATGGAGTGATTAGCTTCAACATATAGATAGGATGCGGTCCCCTTCCATTTTAGGATGTGATTGTTACTATATGCAGACCCGTAGGGGCTCCAATCCACAAAGGAAAAACTGTTATTAAGTTTGCTGCTGGTGGGGTGGTCACTATAACAGTCTTTCCAATTAATTTCTTCCTCGGTGGGGTGCCATTCATAAAATTTTTTACTTAATGGCTTAGTGGGCAGGGGATGTCTTAGTAAAGTTACATTTTCTGTACCTCTCCCCAGAGTAAGTAGTGATAGTAGATATATTTGGGCATTTGCTTCCCTCTCCTTTGGTGTCCATGCTAGCCAGAAGCCTCTCTTTAATTTTACAGACAAAGGAGCAGTGGTTTAATTCTGTCTCATACAAAAGGGAACCTGAGTGGCGACACCTGTGTAATTATACTTTGCACATATAC
>NW_006291187.1:40688-41911 GCF_000327345.1 Myotis davidii | reverse complement strand
CAAGAGCAAATTGTTGTCTTGGAATCTTAAAAGCAAAGTTTTTATCAAATCTATAACCATGCCACCTTTAAATTTTGTCATTTGTGGACAGCTTTATTCTGATGCATTTGTAAGGTATATTATATGTTTAGAAAAACCCATGAAAAGGACTCTGACTTAATCTAAATTGCAGGTTTGTAAGCAGGTCATATTTTTGAACTGGATGAAGACTTATAGAACTTCAAAGAATAACTGAATTCAAAACCTACTGTCAAATAATCAGGATAAACAAAAATAACTATGGTACTAAATGAATTAAGGATAATTATTCTTATGACTGTTTAAAATATTGTTGACTTTTAAATCTTTTGTTTCCCAAATATAAGGAAAAGTAAAGGGCAGACATTCTGCATTGTAGGAACTAACAAAATTGGTAACAGGTTCATTTCACAGTGCACTCCCGGGCGACGAAGATTTCAAAGATCATGGCTTACAACCAGGAGATTTGGTGTATTGGAAAAGACACCAAATAAAAGACTCTCCAACCTCATTGGAGGGAACCTTACCAGGGCACCTGACTGTGAATGAACATCTACTCCCATCTCTAGCACCCATCTCCATCTGGAGCGTAGATCAAAGACTATTCAAGGACGAGAAACAGCAGAAGTCTTTCAAGGATGAGAAGTTGCTGACCACGAAAGCAGACAGCTATCCCAAGATGACGTCAACAAGAAATTACAAGCCACCCATAAGCTTGTTCGAGACGCCCTGCGAGTGCCACCTCGGACTCTACATCCTTTCCAGCCTGGGGACTCGGTGTGGGTAAAGAAGCTCACTACCCAAGGACTCACCCCAACTCAAAAAGGACTATACACTGTCGCCCTGCTGATGTGTCCAGACCTGGCTACACCACTCCCAGCTCCTGCACCAGGAAACGGCCTTGATCCCGGCAGCCAGCGGCCTCACCCGTGAGAGCCAGGAGGAGGCTCGACGTCTGCAAGAGTGGAATTGGACTTCAGCGAGGACAGTACTAATGGGGACCATGGCACTAGGGCACTTGGTAACTGCAAGAACATTTTTTTTTCTAGCCAGTGAGAAAGTCCAGGGACAAGTGGGGCTAGATGCACAAGGGGACAGGAGAGCAGGAACAGAATAGAGAATGCCCCTAAAAGAGGTGGGGTGAGTAAATGAAAATTAAATGTGCCAAACTGGCAGTTTAGAAAAATTAATTTTGTCAAACTTCT
>NW_006291187.1:31253-36523 GCF_000327345.1 Myotis davidii | reverse complement strand
TAATCCCCCCTCCTTAAATGTGTCACCAATGAATTTCATGTATAAATACAGATGTAACTCTGCCATTCTCTGGAGCACTATCTCAATTCGTTGAGGTTCTGCTTCCCGGCATATGTCGACAGTTTGGCTCAAATAAACTCACAAAAATTCTTTACAGGTTTCAATGGTTTTTTACGTTAACAAACATATAAATAGGATGCATTCCCCTTCCATTTTAGGGTGCGATTGTTACTATATGCAGACACGTAGGGGCTCCAATCCACAAAGGAAAAACTGTTATTAAGTTTGCTGGTGGTGGGGTAATCACTATAACAGTCTTGCCAAATAATTTCTTCCTCGGTGGGGTGCCATTCATAAGACTTTTTACATAATGGCTTAGTTACGGAGGAGGGTGTCTTAGTACAGTTACATTATCTGTCTCTCTCTGGAGCAAGGAGTAATAGTAGAGGTATTTGGGATTTTTCTTCCCCTTCCTTTGGTGTCCATGCTAGCCAGAAGACTCTCTTTTAATTTTACACACAAAGGAGCAGTGGTTTGATTCTGTGTCATACAAAAGGGAAGCTGGGTGGTGACACTCATGTAATTATACTTTGCCCATATACTTCCTTGCCCCACCCATGGTCCCCCTGGATGACTAAGGTGTTTGGTATTATTGGTGACTACATTAGGCAGGGGATCAGCCCACGAAAAGGATCTTACCCATGTGGGTCAGGAACATAAGTCCAAAATACTTCCCCATTTGTCCCTGGAATTATCACTGCACAGCTGATTATTGCGAGCATGGCAAGAAAGAGGTTCTCAGGCATTCTTGGGGTTTTGGTCTCCTCACAAATTCACTCAGCTTTCTGGACTGTCTTCTTCACCATGCCCCAGGTGACCTCCAGGCTGTTCGCTGACCTCCTCCCACTCCTTATCTTTAGTGGGTAGTTTGAACCTCCTGCTATCTGCAGCTGGGTTAGTCAATTGTCTGCAGCTGTAAGGCATGGCTCCAGGTGCAAGGTCCTCATTAACCTGGCCAGTTCCTCCCTTGGATCCATGTTGCAGTTTAATATTTCTTGTGGGAATCCACACAGGCTTGGAAAAATTTTCTGGAACTATACAAGCGTACCCTCGACCAAATATTAAGAGGGGATCGGGGCCCTTCCACAAGCCAGACTCAGGATCTTTCCATTTAACCAGACTATGTTCCTTTGGCTTATTCTGACACCAGTGTATTTCCATGGGTGTCTTGCCATTGGCGTCACAAGTGAAAAAATTTGAAGTAATTAAGGCTTGGTATAGTCTACTTACAGGCGATTTCTCCATAATCCCCCCTTTTTGTTTTTCAAGTTGGGATTTTATCTGCTGATTCTGTCATTCAATAATGGCCTGTCCTTGGGAATTATATGGTATTCCTGTAATGTGCTGAATTTTCCACTTTTTACAAAATTGCTGGAAATGACAGCTTGTATAAGCAGGTCCATTATCAGCTTTAATAATTTTTGGAATTCCCATGATGGCAAAAGCAGCTAGGCAATCATTAGTAACCTGTTTTGCCATTTGCCCTGTAGATGCAGTAGCCCATAGGACTTTTGAAAAGGTGTCTACAGAGACCTGCGATGCTCCAATATGCCCAAAGGGAGTATAATGTGTCACATCCATTTGCCAGATATGGTCCCTTAGCAAACCTCTAGGGTTGACTCCTGTGTTAGGCCCTTGAGGTAGATGTAACATGCAAGTGGGACATTCCTTGACAATCTGTTTTGCCTGCTGTCAAGAGATTGAGAATTGTTTGGACAACATTTTGGCAGGCTGATGTAAAAGCTGATGAGACTCTGAGGCCTCTTTTAATAAAGCAGCCAATTGTTCAGCATATGCATTTCCTTTTGTGAGTCGGCCAGATAATACACTGTGAACCCTGATGTGAGTGATATAAAAAAGATATTGTCTCTGTTGCACAATCTACTGAACTTGTTTAAATAGTAAAAATAAACTTTGGTCACTGAGCCATTTCAAACAAGCAGTTTCAATTCTGTTCACTAGGCCCAAAGCATAAGAAGAGTCAGAAATTATGTTAAGAGGCTCTTGGAAATCCTGCAATGAAGCCTTAATAGCTTCTAATTCAATTCTTTGCACAGAAGTATGACTGGTCAGTGTTGGTCTGAATTCATTGTATGATGGGCGGCTTTTCCATTAGATGATCCATCGGTAAAAACAGTTAATGCTCCAGGGATAGGTTCCTACCTAGTATTTTTTGGTATAATAATGGGGGTATAATATAAAAATTGTAGTAATTTGTCTTTTAATAGGTGACAAGTAAGTTCCCCTGAATATCCACTTAGACCAATTTGCCAATTTAAGTCAGTTTGCAACAACATTTTTAATTGCTTCCCAGTGAGGGGAAGATACATGCATTTTTCTTCTTCTCCTCTAAGCTACCTGCAGTGCTTTCTAAGCTGAGATATCAATTGAGCCATAAGTTCTACATATGTAACAGCAGTTTTAGAGGACTGATGCCCAAGGTGGACCCATTCAATAATAGCAGGAGAGTTTTTATTCTGGAAGATGACGCCAGTGGGACTATTTGCAGTATGGTTAATCGGTCCCAGTAGAGGCAATTCAGTCTGTACCTGTGCTACTTGGGCTGAGGAGATTGCCTGCTCAATTCTTGCAACTCCCTTCTAGCTTCATCTGTTAATGTTCAGGATGAGGAATGGTTAGAGTCACCCCTAAGTATATTAAATAAATTTGTCATTTCTCCCGTAAAGATTTTCAGATAAGGTCTTAACCAGTTAATGTCCCCTAATGATTTCTGAAAGTTATTTAAAGTGTAAAGGCAATCTTTTCTTATTTCCACTCTTTGAGGCCTAATGCATTGGTTTTCAATTATGATTCCCAGATATTTGAAAGGCATCTCTTTCTGTACCTTTTCTGGAGCATGTTTAAGCCCTATTAGGGAGCTCCTTTTCTAATTGGTAAAACATTGCCAAAGTCTGCTCTTATCGTGGACTTGCTAAGTGCAAGTCATCCATGCAATGAATAATGTAACACTGGGAATATTTGTCTCTTAAAGGCTGAACAGCTTGAGTCACATATTTTTGACACAAGGTGGGGCTATTCGCCATTCCTTGAGGCAAAACCTTCCATTGATATCTCTTAGGTATAGTAAATATAGACGTATTCTAAGGGCTATTGGAAGGTTCTATGTGACCAGCTTCTATTTGTTCCTGTATTAATTCATGAATATGACCTAATTTCTCCTTGGTTAATGGCCACTGATCCACCCATATAGGTTTATAATTTTTCCATTGTATAGGGTCAGCATGAGGGTAAGGAGACTGAGAGGTGACCGCTCCTAAAAAGGTTAATATCCTATCCTAATCCTCATCTTCCTGGATCTCCTTTGGCTTGTCTGGGTTCTTTAATTCCTGATTACTTTTTCCTAAGCCTTGACCAGTCTAATATACCATTAACTTCTGTCCTTTGCCTGTAATAATACAAGCTTGTAAACCTTCTAAAACATCCCGGCCCCATAAATTGACTGCAATTCCAGAGACTATGTAGGGCTGAAATCATCCTGTCTGTCCTTCCTCATCTTGCCACCTTAATACTGCAGCACTACATTGTGTGTTATCAGGAACTCCCACCCCCCTAATTGAGCCCATAGCTTCTACCATGAACCAACTTAGAGACCAGAATTCATTGCTGATAACACTGAAATCTGCTCCAGTGTCTATTAAGCCTTTAAACATTTTTCCTTCTATTCTTAAATTAATCATAGGACAGGTTTTGCTAATTTCCTGTATCCAATAGATGTCTGAGCTTCCAAATCCTTGCATTCCTCTTTTCTTATTTATAGCTTCGCCTTGCTGAACATAAGGTAAAAGTAGTATCTGAGCAATTCTTTGTCCTGGAGTAATTTGCATAATATGATTGCATTCTAATATAACTTTAATTTCTCCCTCATAGTCTGAATCTATTACTCCAGGCAAACAGTTAGTCCTTTTAGAGTGTTCCCACTCCTCCCTAAGTTTAATCCTAAAGTTCCCGGTGGCACAGGTCCCCAGATTCCTGTAGGAACAGCTTGTTGAGCCATATCGAGGATCAAAGTGACCGCTATAGTACTGTTAAGATTTAGGCCTGTGCTCCCTGGAGTGGCTCAGATCAGGGAGTCCACTGTAGGCCTTGCAGGGCAGATTTCCCCTATTGATGATGGGACTGGGGGTTGCCCCTCTGGCCGTTTCCCTGCGGTTGGCCATACCCTATGTCTTAATCTAACAGCTGCTCATTTTTATGAAATTTTGATATACATTGACCGGCCCAATGGTGGCCCTTCTGGCACCTAGGACATAGAGAGGTTGAAACTGTGTTGATTGGCAGAAACCAAAATGGCGGCATAGGTAAACACCGGAAATTGCTGCCTCACACAACAACTTCAAACATACAACTAAAAGACAAAACGGACATCATCCAGAATCACAGGAAGGCTGGCTGAGTGGAAATTCTACAACTAGAAGGAAAGAGAAGAGCATACAGAGACTCAGAGGAGGTGCAGTGTGGAACGAAAATACTGAGGTATGGAGGCGCATGCGGAGAGGGCTGGCGGCTGAGGACATGGTTGTCTTTTTCAATTGGAAGGGAGTCTCAAGCTCTGAGCTCCAGTTCCGGGCAAGTCTCTGGGGACCCAGACTCATACGGGAGAAACTGGACTGTCTGGCATCGGTTGGAACTCGAGGGCAGCTTTCTCTTGGAGGTGCTTACAGGGATTGCCAGGACACTGAGAAGCGGGGCCTCTGAGGGCAGCCATAGCTGCTTGCTCCGCCCTGTTGATCCCCTGGGACCCCCGCCCTCCCAAGCTGTGTGCTAGCTTTTGCATGTGAAAGGCCTGGCCCTTTGCAATCTGAAAATTACCTATCAAACTGCAGCTGGCCCAAGGCCCCAAGACAACTTGCATTGCTTCACAGCTGAGCTCCTGTTGGGTAGCCTCAGGAAAAGGCTAGATTAGCACCTCCTTAGAGATCCAGGAGCTAGTGTGCCTGGTGGTCAGAGTGGGACCATCCAGATTGCAGCTCCTCGAATCCATAAAGGACACCCTCAGGGGGCAGACTCAGTGAGCACCAAAGCCCCACTGAAGCAAGTCTTGCCCCATAGGGGTATCTTCATCACAGAAGTTCTCCCACTGCAGACACAGCTGATTCTCACAGCCAATTGGCCTGGAGGTCAATCCCTTCCAGTGATACCAACTACAATCAAGGCTTAACTACAACAAGACTGTGCACAAAGCCCACAAA
>NW_006291187.1:24041-30713 GCF_000327345.1 Myotis davidii | reverse complement strand
CTGATGAACAGAATGAACTGGTGATTATAATAGAATCAGGGACATAGAAAGGGAATGGACTGACTATTCTTGGGGGGAAGGGGGTGTGGGAGATGCGGGAAGAGACTGGACAAAAATCGTGCACCTATGGATGAGGACAGTGGGTGGGGAGTGAGGGCGGAGGGTGGGGTGGGAACTGGGAGGAGGGGAGTTATGGGGGGAAAAAGAGGAACAAATGTAATAATCTGAACAATAAAGATTTAATTTAAAAAAAAGAAACTGTTGATAGAATTGGAAGGTGGGATGCTCACACTTTTCCCTAGAGCGCCACCTTGTGTCCTTCTTGGTTGCCTACATTCTTTTTTAAAATAGCCTGTTTTCCCATAATTATAACACCTTTTATTCCCCACTGTTTCAGCGGAGGCGAATAAATTTTCTTGAAAAGTGCCTGGCCCTACATTCTGACATGCTAGAATCATTTCTGTAATGGTACTACCTTTTCTCAGAGGTATCAGGCATTTCTTACAATCTGCATTGGCATTTTCATAAGCTAATTGCTGAATTTAAATGTCTCCTGCTGTCTCATGTTGAATCTGTTGTCTCACTGCTCAAGTGAGACGAGCACAAAATCAGAAAATGATTCTAAAGGCCCCTGCATACATTTACTAAAAGCTCCCTCAGGGTCCCCTTTTGCTGGTAAAGCCCACCAAGCTTTCCTTCCACAAAGTCTAATTTGCTCATATGCCTGTTGCACATAGTTTAGCTCATTTTGCACATCAATATACTGTCCCATCCTGCCAGCATTTTATAAGTTATTTGAGCATTCAGCCCGCGGTTTGCATGGGTTTGCTCCTGACATTTCTCCAAAAATTCTCCCTTCCATAGTAAATAATCTCCTCCATCCAGGGTTGCACGAGCCAGAGAACACCAATCATAAGGAGCTAAGAATGCTTCAGAAATATTATTCATAATTTCTCCTGTAAAAGGAGCCATTGGACCATTTTGAACTACACTTTCACATAAGGCCTTTATCATTTTAAAGTCAAAATTTTCATGGTTTCTTATTATCTGATTGGGAACTGTGGGTCAGAAACCTGTATGATAGGAAAAGCAAGTCTTTCCTCCACCATCATGTCCTTCAATCCTAAAAATCCTAGAAGAAGCCATAGACACCAAAATCTCAGATACCTTTCATACCAGTATGTTTACGAATATATCTTCTAGGGCAAAGGAAAGTAAGGAGAAAATAAACAAATGGGACTACATCAACATAAAAAGCTTCTGTACAGCAAAATAAATGATCAAGAAAATGAAAAAGGAGCCTACTGTATAGGAGAGCATTTTCTGACAATGGTACATCTTATAAATGTTTAATATCCAAAATATATAAGGAACTCATACAACTTAACTAAAGTAAGACAAACAACCCAATTAAAAAATGGACAAAGGACTTAAATTAACACTTCTCCAAAGATGACATACAGATAGGCAGAAGACAAGTGAAAAAATCCTCACAGTCACTGATCATCAGAAACATGCAAATTAAAAAGACAATGAGGTATCTCACCTGATACCTATCAGAGTGGCTACCATCAACAAATGACAAGTGCTGACGAGGATGTGGAGAAAATGAAACCCTAGTACACTGCTGATGGGGATGCAGACTGGTGCAGCCATTATGGAAAACAGTATGGAGTTTCCTCAAAAAATTAAATATAGAACTGCCATTTGACCCAGTGATCCCACTTCTAGGAATATACCCTAAGAAAACAGAAACACCAATCAGAAATAATAAATGCCTCCCTGTGCTCATAGTAGCACAATTTACAATAGCTAAGACCTGGCAATAGCCCAAATACCCATCAGTAGATGAGTGGATAAAAAAACCCATGGTACATTTATACCATGGAATACTATGCAGCAGTGAAAAAGAGGGATCTCTTACCCTTTGACACAGCATGGAGATACTTGGAGAGTTTTATGCTGAGTGAAATAAGCCAGTCAGAGATGATAAGTATCACATGATCTCACTCATATGTGGACTCTAACAAAGAAAATAAACTGATGAACATAATAGATCTAGAGACACAGAAGCATGGAACAGACTGTGGAATCTCAGGGGGATGGTGAGTGGATGGGAAGAGATCAACCAAAGAACTTCTATGCATATATGCATAACACATGGACATAGACAATAAGGTAGTGAAGTCTTTGGGGTGGGGAGTGGTGGCAGGTTAGGCTAATGGTGAAGAAAAAGGGACATATGTAATGCTTTGAACAATAAATATTTTTAAATAATGAAACTAAAACAAGTAAATAAATAAAAATAATGAAAATCTAGAGAGAGGAATATGATGTCTCCCAAGTTCTGGTCTTGAAAATCCTGAGGTAGAGCAGCCTGCATGTCTGTTTTCCAAGCTTCCTCACTCCCAAATCCCATTCACCTTTCTAACTAGTGCAAGAAAATGTCCACAAAGAGCATGTAGTTTGAGCCTCAGGGTGACTTTGCAATTTCAGCTCTTCCAGGACCTCTGGAGAAAGTGTGGGATACAGATTTCTGTCCCTTCTGTTTTCAGTGGGAGCTGAATGATCAGGATGAAAGGAGTCAAGGCCTTGGAGTCTTCTGGATTGTTGAAAAGCTGAGCCCAAGAAAGCTGTAAACTCTTGCCTAAAGCAGCACTCCTGTCTGTAAGAACATTATTGTTTGGAAACCTTTGAGGTCCAGACATTTATTCTAAGTTCTTCAGTTCAGAAGTTGACCTTTTGCTCAGTAGAAATGTTGTGACATGGTACTCACTAAAGCTTCATGGTCTGGAGTTCCAAAGATGGATGGTGGCCTCTATCTTCCCTCTGTTCTGCTTCACATGTGCTCCTTTGTTTATTCAGCAGTTATGCTCCAAGCTGCTGGTACAGCATGTGTCCTACGAGGATGCTCCTCATCTCACCTGTGGTTAGATTCACCTCTCTCATGACTCCTGGTTCTCTTTAAGATAGTGTAGTGATTAATATGAGACTTCTAGAGTCAGTGTTGGTGGTATAATAATAATAATAATAATCTCTATATATAAAGAGCCAGGGGCTTTCACATCTGAAACAACTGAACGGATGACCAAACAGGCTGAGTGGGGCGACAAGACTGGCAAGGAGTTAGTGAGGGACAACCAAACAACTGACCAGCAGGCTGCGTGGGGTGACCAGGCTTGCAGGGGGGGGTCAGTGAGGGGCGACCAGGCTGGCAGAGGGTGACAGTGAGGGGCAACCAGGCCAGTTGGGTGACAGTTGGGAGCAACCAGGCCAGCAGGGGGGCAGTTGGGGGTGATCAGGTCGGCAGGCAGAGGTGGTTAGGGGTGATCAGGCTGACAGGGGGGCCAGTTAGGGGCAATCCAGCAATCAGGCAGGTGAGCAGTTAGGAGCCAGTGGTCCTGGATTGTGAGAGGGATGTCTCCCGGATTGGAGAGTGTGCAGGCTGGGCTAAGGGGACCCCCAACTCTCGGGCACAAATTTAATGCACCAGGCCTCTAGTCCTATATTACAAAAGCCCAGCAAATATTAGGACATAATGACCAGAACGATCAGATGATCAGCTGGTAGCTATGACAAGCACTGACCCAGACCTTACTGTTGGCGCCCAGACAGCCCCAAATCCTGTTCACCCACACCCTGGACCCTTACAGCAGGGAGGCTGGAGCTGGATACCCGCACTTTGGACCCTGAGAGCAGGGAGGCAGGAGACCCATTCTTCACGGAATTGGCTGTTGGTCAGCTTGCTGTCCCCACCCTGACACTTAGATTCCCGTTCACCAAACCCCAAACCCTGACAGCAGCAAGGTGGTAGCCCCATTCTTTGTGGAATATGCCATTGGTCAGCTTGCTGTCCCCACTGTAGCATCCCAGATTACTGTTCACCCTTACCCTGGACCCTGATAGCAGGTAGGTGAGAGCTGGATACCTGCACCCCAGACCCTGACAGCAGGGAGGCAGGATCCCCATTCCTTGTGGAATCTGCCATTGATAAGCTTGCTGTCCATGCCCCTACAGCCCAGAATCCCATTCACCTGCACCCCAGAAACTGACAGGAGGGAGGAGGGAATATATAAGTACTTTATCATAAGGGAAATTAGCCAAGCACTCTGTTAGTGTTTTTAATCTTAATGTGGTATACAGGGAGATATTAGAATAAGTTTAATTAATTTATCAGTCATTGTATCAATTTTGTTTTTTATATCATGTTTTTGTTGTTTTAATATCATGTCTTTGTTGTTATATCATGTTGTTATTGTATATTTATTAATAAATGTATATATTTTTTTTCATTTACATTTTACTTCTTTTCTTTAATCTCTGACACTTCCATAATAGAGAAAGGACACATAGTGATATTAAAATATTTCTTCTAATTAATTCCCTTTTAATGTGCATGAACACTGGGCCACAAGTTAATTTATTATTATTTTTTTATCCTCACCTGAGGATATGTTTCCATTGATTTTTAGAGAATGTGGGAGAGAAAGGGAAAGACAGAGAGAAACATCACACCAATTGCCACCCCCCACCCCCGCCCCCAGGCCTGACGCCTCTGGCCTAGGCTTCAGGCCTGGGCAGGAGACCTCCATCTCCCCCAGATCACCGGCTCTGCCCTCGCCCAGGCCTGATGCCTCAAAAAGAGGCATCGACCCCCATCACCCTCTGATCACCGGATTAGCCCCTTGTCCAGGCCTGACACCTCCGCCAGAGGTGTCAGGCCTGGGCAGGGGACCCCCATCTCTCCCCGATCACCAGCTCTGCCCCCTGCCCAGGCCTGATGCCTCTGGCCCAGGCATCAAGAATGGGCATGGGACCCCCATCTTTCTCTGATCACCAGCTCAGCTTCCCACCCAAACCCGATGCCTCTAGCCGAGAAGTCAGGCCTGGCAGGGGACCCCCAGACCCCTCCAATTGCCGGCTCTGCCCCCGCCCAGGCCTAACGCCTCTGGCCCAGGCTTCAGGCCTGGGCAGGGGACCCCCATATCCTCCCTATCACCGGCTCCACCCCCCCCCCAGACCTGATGCCTCTGGCCCAGGCATCAGGCCTGGGCAGGGCACCCCCAGACCCCTCTGATTGCCGGCTCCGACCCCCGCCCAGGCCTGACACCTCGGCCAGAGGAGTTGACCTCCATCAGCCTCTGATCACCGGATTGGCCCCTTGCCCAGGTCTGACGCTTTTGCCAGAGGTGTCAGGCCTGGGCAGGGGACCCCCATCTCCCCCCAATCACCGGCTTCTGAGCACTTCTGGGGCTGGCCTGTGGCCCAGGATTGTAGCTCACACTGGTGGCTGCGCTGTCCTGTCTTGCCTGCAATATGCAAATTAGCCGCCATCTTTGTTGTTGATAATTTGCATATCACGCTGATTAGCCAATGGGAAGCGTAGCAAAAGTATGGTCAGTTACCATGTTTGTCTATTATTAGATAGGACTAGAGGCCCCGTGCATGAATTAGGGCATGGGTGGGGTCCTTTGGCCTGGCTGGTGACTGGGGCCGATTGGGTCCATGGGAGGTTGCCTGACAGGGGGAGGGGTTGCAGGAGGTTGGCTAGCCAGCCCAATTGGGGCCATCCAGGCTGGCCAGCCAGTTGGGGAAGGACCATGGGAAATTGGCCAGCCAGCCAGGGGGAGGGGCTGCAGGAAGTTGGCTGTAGGCGTGCACAGACCACCAGGGGGAAGCTCCTGTGTTAAGCATCTGTCCCCTGGTGGTCAGTGCACATCATAGCAACTGGGCGTTTGGTCGTTTGGTCACTTAGGCTTATATATATATATACTAGAGGTCTGGTGCATGAAATTCATGCATGGGGGAGGGTCCCCTCAGCCCAGCCTGCACCCTCTCCAATCCGGGACCCCTCGGACATCCCTCTCACAACCCAGGACCATTTGCTCCTAACTGCTCACCTGCCTGCCTGCCAGATCACCCCTAACTGGCCACCCTGCCAGCCTGATCACCCCTAACTGCCTCTGCCTGCTGACCGGATTGCCTCTAACTGCCCCCCTGCCAACCTGGCTTCCCTCAACTGACACCCCCCCACCGGCCTGGTCGCCCCTAACTGCCTCCGCCTGCGGACCGGATTGCCTCTAACTGCCCCCCTGCCAGCCTGGTTGCCCCCAACTGCCACCCCTGCTGGCCTAGTCACCCCTCACTGCCCCCCCTGCCAGCCTGGTCGCCCTGCAAATCCTGCTGCTCAGTTGTTTGGTCATTTTTTAGTAATCCCCTGCCAGCCTGGTCATCCCATGCAGCCTGCTGCTCAGTTGTTTGGTTATCTCTCACTAATCCCTCTGCAGGCCTGGTCACTGCATGCAGCCTGCTGCTCAGTCATTTGGTCATACCTCAGTAATGCCTTGCCAGCCTTGTCACCCTCCTCAGCCTGTTTGGTCTTCTCATTGTTTCTGGGATGTGATGGCCCTTGGCGCTCTCTCTCTCTCTCTCTCTCTCTCTCTCTCTCTCTCTATATATATATATATATATTAGAGGACTGGTGCACAAAAATTTGTGCACTCGGGGGACGGGGGTGTCCCTCCCTAGCCTGTGCCCTCTCGCAGGCTGGGACCCCTTGGGGGATGACCACTTGCTGGCTTAGGCCTGCTCCCCGGGGGATTGGGCCTAGGATGGCAATCAGACATCCCTCTGGCAGCCTGGCAGCCCTCCAGGGGTGTCCACTTGCCAGCG
>NW_006291187.1:18205-23316 GCF_000327345.1 Myotis davidii | reverse complement strand
GCAGGCTGGCCAGGCCCCCCAGCCACCCAAGCTCCCAGTGGAGGCTGGCTTGAAACAGGTATCTGGGGTTTATTTATCTTCTATAATTGAAACTTTGTTGCCTTCAGCGGAGGCCAGAGCCGGCCAGGGCAGGTGGGAAGCTTGGGGTCCTCCATTGCCGGGGAAACCAAGCCTCCTGCTTGCTCCAGCTCAGTGACTGCCGGCAGTCATTTTAGTTGGGTTAATTGGCATATAGTCTCTCTGATTGGCTGGTGGACGTGGCTTGGGAGTGTAGTGGAGGTGTGGTCAATTTGCATGTTTCTCTTTTATTAGATTAGATATACATACATATCCATACATATCTATACATATACTAGTACATATACATATACTTGAGGTCTTGTGCATGAAATTTGTGCACTCAGGGGAGTCCCTCAGCTTGGCCTGCACCCTCTCATAGTCTGGGAGCCCTCAGGAGAGGGAGGGGGACTGTGAGAGTGGGAAGGCTGGGCTGAGGGACCCCTAACCCTCCAGTGCATGAATTTTGTGCACTGGGCATCTAGTCCTATATAATAAAAGGCTAATATGCAAATAGACTGAATGATGGAATGACTGGTCACTATGACACACAGTGACCCCAGGCGGGCAGACGATCAATGCAGGAGCTGCCTGCCTGGCAGTCAGTAAGCTCCCACAAAGGGATCATCACTCGGCCAGAAGCCGGGCTCACAGCTGGTGAGTGCAGCAGCAGTGGCGGAGCCTCTCCCACCTCTGTGACAGTGCTAAGGATGTCTGACTGATGGCTTGGGCCCACTCCCCATGAGCAGGCCTAAGTCGCAGTCTGTGTGTGGAGGCTCAGAGCAGACGCCCCATATGTGTGTGTGTGTGTGTGTCCACAGGGGACCTGCCCCCAACTGCATCATAGAGGCTTGAAGCAGGCACCCCGTGTGTGTGTGTGCACATTTGTGTGTGTGTGTGTGTGTGTGTGTGTGTGTGTGTGTGTGTGTGTGTGTGTGTGTGTGTGTGTGTGTGTGTGTGTGTGTGTCCTGCCCCCAGCTGTATCAGAGGCTTGGAGCAGGTGCCCCTCTGTGTTGTTCTCTCAGGCTGGGGCCGTGCCCGGTGTTGTTCTCTCCCTTGAGTAGCAGCCAGGGCAGGCGGGAAGCTTGGTTTCCTCCATCGCCGGGGACAACCCAAGCCTCCAGCTCTGTGGCCGCTTGGCTTCACCGCTGTGGCCGCAGTGAGGCTTGGCTATATATATATTTAATTTATTTGTTTCCAGTGCCTGGAACAGAACTTCAAACATACTTGATATTTCTTGAATGATAGGCATGTCTTTTGTTATTTATAAAACCATGCCTGAGTTATATATGCTAAGATAACTCATGGCTGGTCCTTGGATAGGTTCAAGGGAGGTGCTGGCCACACTGGAAAATGAAACACACGATTAGAGGTTTGAAACGTTGACCAACATATCTCTAACTCTGGGCAGAAAAATAAGGGGCGGGCGACTGAGCCAATTATGCAATCCTGTTTATTAAATGAAATCCTGATAACAACTCTGGACACTGAGGCTTGGTGCAGATTCCTGGTTGGTATACACACTGATATGCTGGAAGGGTGACACACTCTGACTCCACAGGGACAGGTCCTGGTAGCTCTGTATCCCTCCAAGTAGACCTTGCCCTGTGCATCTGATATTTGGTCGTTCTTTTCTAATGAAATGGTAATCATGAGTAATTATGGTAATCATAATGTTTATCATATGGTAATCATAATGGTAATCATAGTGTTTTTTGATTAGTTATATGATCCCTTCTAGGAAATCACTGAACCTGAAGCATGAGCTGTAGGAACCACCAAGTTTACATCCAATAAGTCAGAAGTGAGATTTTCAGTTGGCATCTGATGTGGGGAAAAGTATGGTGGGACTGATCCCCTTGAACCTGTGGGACCTTTGTTAACATGACAGTGCAACCCTGGCCAGTGTGGTTTCAGTTGGTGTTGCAAACCAGAGTCTGCTGATGCCTCTGGAATGAGCTGCCACCACCAGGGTGAAGCCACATTGCTGAGGTGGCATCAAGAAAAAGTAAAACAGGATGGAGTAAGTCCTTCTCTCTCCTCAGCCTGGCAGGACTGCAGTGCCTCCAACCAGAATAGTTTATAGGAAGCAACAACAAGCAGAAGTCTTTTTCTCAGAGTCCCAGACCTGTGTCACAAAGAGGAATAGAAGGGTCAACTTGATGTTGAAAGACAGTAGCCACATAGCTGGAACAGATTATTTAGAATTGAGTATGGATATAAATAAACAGACATGAGAATTGAGTGTATGGGCCAAGGGATAATTAAGAGAGGTTTCAAGAGTTGGGAGTTAGGAAATAGGAGTAGGAGAATTTTTGACACTTCTCTTTCAGTGCATCAAGAAAAACATGCAGCAGATGGGATTGGAGGTTGAAAAGAAGAAAATAATAAATCTTAACAAACTTGAGGTTAAGATCATGATCTGGTTTTCTTTCTGTGTGTTTCACATATTTTATAGTGAACTTTGGTAAAGTGAGGGAATGAAAGAAGGAATTCTCATAATGAACTGGCAGGAAATTTTATCCAACATCACTCAATGTCATTGGTTGTTACTATGTTCTCAAGATGGTTAAATGTAATAAGCATAAAAATGTTTATCTGAACCATGTTCTAAATTTTATTATAGTACAAATTTTATTATAAAGTGTCTGTCTCAACACCCTTGATAAAACACCCACTTAGAGAAACACTATGAAGCCTGACTTATGTGCCTCCACCTCATAATAAAGTGAGGGTAACAAAACTTACATGTTCTTGTGAAGAAGCATAAGATGGTTAAATTCATCCTAAAGAATTTCTCTGAACTTTATGTAGAATGAAAAATAGTTTTCTCATTAACTAGGAAAAGGAAGCTGCATTGGAACATTATGTTTTGAATCAACTTCTGCAAAAATGATACTTATGAAAGAGTGCCTGAAGAGCACACATTGTATCTATTCCTCTTCATGAGTGTTTTTCACATTTCCACAAAATACTCATAGAAGCAGAGGAAAGTGAATTTCAGGGACCTTACCGTAATACAGAGTAGAGCAGCAAAAGCATACAAAGTATTTGAAGTCTTGAGTTTTATTATAAAAATATATACACATTTTCTGTCTTTGATGTCAGTATATTATAATGGAAGTATTTTTTTAATTTAATTATCAGTTGAGTTATTTAAATATTTTTCCTTACAACAGTAAATAACTGATACTTCTGGAAAATACACCAGGTGTATCTTGTGGTGTTACGTAACTCTGCTATCTAGTATTCTAGGGGTTACTGGTGTCCGAGCTACCTATCGTTGCCTGCCAAATCACCCCCAGATTTAGAAGGCTTAGAATATCAACCATTTTGTTACATTTAATCATTCTGTGGGTTAGGAATTTGGGCAGAGTTCATCTCAGAGATTCTTCTGATCTTTGACTGAGGTGACTGGGTGATATTTAACTGATGGTCAGGCTGGTTAGGAGGGTCATATCTGTCGGTTAGACTGTGAGCAACAGTACCATCTGCAGTCTCCCTAGCAGGGCTGTCTCAGGGTAGTTAGACTTATCCCGTGGTGACTGAGGGACCCAGAAGTTTTACTAGTTGGAAGCTGCCAGATTTCTTATGGTGTAACCCTGGAAGATTTAGAATATCATTTTTACTTCATTCTAATGGTCTCCCCCTCTCACTGCAAGGAGTAGAAGAGATTTTGAGGTCATCTCTAATCTGGCACATCTATTTTGAGAAACATAGTCCTCACTACTTTCAAATGAGCACTAGAATTAGGCCAGATCATTACACAGCTATATGTACGGACTGATTATCTTTGGATCAGTGTCACATTGCTTTCATTGAACTGGGTTAGGAAAAGTTAGAAGAAAAGCTCATATAAATAATTTTGTATGTTCACTAAGGTAGTTCTTAAAAGCTTTTAGCCATTACACAGTGGCTGCTCAATGGCAGCCTAAGGGGAAAACGTTTTATGGTTTTGGTACCAGGAACAGTCATGGTTCTGTCATGTTTTTCAAGTCAAAGCCTGCAAATTTGTGATTTATATTTCCCTTTTGCTTTTACTGTCAGTAAAACATCTTCAATTTCCTCTTTTGTCCTAATTGTCATATATTTATTATAATAATTATATTTTATATTTTCTATGCTTGCTTAATATTTGACATGTATGACAGAGAGATAAAAAAACAAATAAATCTAAAACATGAAAAAATGTAAGTATAAGGTCCTAGTTTCATGACTTTGTTTTACTGAAGGAGGTAGCCATACAAATTTTGGTGCTGGTCTCAGTCACCAGAGGGGCCTTGACCAAGTTACTGCAACATCTCTAATAACCAAATTCTTATATGACAATGAAGTATCATAAAAGTGATTACATCATGAGGTTCCTTGAACTTTAAACAAGGTGGTGTACAAAAATACACTTAATATGACTCTTGGCCATCTGTCTGTCCATTTTGGAGAAGTGTCTATTTTGGTCCTTTGCCCACTTTTTTTTCATTAGATTGTTTGTCTTCCTTTTGTTAAGTTGTATGAGTTCCTTATATATTTTGGAAATTAACCCCTTATCAGATGTAACATTGGCAAATATGTTCTCCCATCTAGTGGACTACTTTTTCATTTTGTTGATGATTTCTTTTGTTGTGCAGAAACTTTTTATTTTGATGTAGTCCCATTTGTTTATTTTCTCCTTAGTTTCCCTTGCCCTAGGAGATGTATCAGCAAACATATTGCTATGAGAGATGTCTGAGATTTTGCTGCCTAGGATTTTTATGATTTTATGACATACATTTAAGTCTTTTATCCACTTTGAGTTTATTCTTATGTATAGTGAAGTTGATGGTATAGTTTCATTTTTTTTGCATGTATCTGTCCAATTTCCCAAGCACCATTTGTTGAAGAGACTGTCTTTACTAATCATCAGATTAAAACAACCTCACAATTGTCAGAATGGCCACCATCAATAAATCAATAAATGACAAGCGTGGAGAAAAGGGAACCCTGGTGCACTGCTGGTGAGAATGCAGACTGGTGCAGCCACTATGGAAAAAGGTATGGAGTTTCTTCAAAAAATTAAA
>NW_006291187.1:14497-18154 GCF_000327345.1 Myotis davidii | reverse complement strand
CCTTCCTGGCCATTTACCATTGCATCAAAAAAATTAAGATACTTAGGAATAAACTAAACCAAGGAGGTAAAAGACCTGTATTCAGAATACTATAGGACCAGTGAACAAAATAGATCCAGAGACATAGAAGCATGGAACAGACTGACAAATCTCAGAGGGAAGGTGGGTCAAGGGGAAAAGATTAACTGGGGAACTTATAGGCATATATGCATAGCCTATAGACATAGACAATAGTTTGGTGAAAGCCTGGGGCAGGGATGGGGGCAGAGTGGAGGAGGTCCTGGCAAAAAAAGGGGAAGATGTCTGAAATACTTTGAACAATAAAGATAAATTTTAAAAATACACTTAATCTAGTGCCTGTATCTTGGAAGCCTTCTACAAATATTAGCTATTACAATGACCTTGAGCTTGTTATTTAAAGTTGTATTGTTCTGAAGTCTGACCACATTTATACTTTGTGTTCTCAACTAGAATGAATTTTTTGTTTTAAATAATAGAATATGCTATTGATTTGTACCCATAAAATCTAACAGAGTCTTATACATCCATGATAAATATGCTTATCTTAGTTCCCAGTCAGGATGGGGACACTTCGATAGAACAAAATTTGAACCACAGAAAAAAACCACACCCACAAAACATTGTTTTAGTTCATGGAAAGAAGACAGCCCATTTTTGGAATTTTTAAAAAATTCATATAAAATGTATGGAAAACATATAGAAAAGAACATAACTTTATTATAAGTAATATGAAATTATGTTTCAGTTTCATATTGTGTATACTTAGGGGTAATGGGACAGAGAGAAGATTGAAAAGAGACAAATGGGGAAAAATAAAAAATAGGAAGATTAGAAGTGGAAAGAATCAGGAATTTAAAAGTTACATAATTTGGTAAATACTTATTGATTGCCAGTTCTCTTTAAACAATTCCTAAAAATGTATGGTTCTTAGAATTAAAGACTGTTGGGATAAGTGAAATCTTAGGCATTGTGACCAAACAGGAGATGAGATATTTTGGACAGGGTATTTGGGGAAATCCTGAAATCTCTAAAAAAATGTACAATGGTTGATTATTGGCTCCTCAAGTGAAAGCTTCTCTGAGCACACAATATACCTGCCCAGTGTTCTGTAACCAATGGAGAGTGCCACATCTCAGGTCTTCATCTTCTGTAGAGCCTCCCCATTCTTGCCAGGAGTTTTCTCAGAGCTGCCTTCACATCCTTATTCCTCAGGGTGTAGATGAAGGGATTGAGGGTGGGAGTGATTATGGAATAGAACAGGGAGATAAACTTGCCTTGTTCTTGGGAGTAGCTGGAAGGGGGCTGTAGGTACATATAAATGGCAGGAAGGTAGAAGAGGGAGACCACCACCAGGTGGGAGGAACAGGTTCCAAAGGCCTTGTGACGTCCCTTTGAGGACTGGATCCTGAGCACTGCACGGACGATGAAGCTGTAGGACAAAAGGATGAGAGCTAGGGGGACCAGCACAAAGAAGGCCACCAGCACAGCCAGTGTGGCATCATTCACAGCTGTGTCAGCACATGACAGCTTGATCATAGCTGGCACCTCACAGAAGAAGTTGTTTAGCACTTGCCGCCCACAGAAAGGCAATTGCACTGTCAAGACTACTTGAACTAGAGAGTTGCCAAAGCCACTTAGCCAGGCCACAACCATGAGCTGCTGACAGAGAGGGCGGTGCATAATAAGGGCGTACCGCAGGGGCTCACAGATGGCCACGTAGCGGTCCAGGGCCATGACAGCCAAAACAATGCATTCAGTACATCCCAACCAGTGGAAAACCGCGTACTGCACTGTGCAGCCACTATAGCTGATGGTCTTCCTGGAGCTGCCCATGTTTACCAGCATCTGAGGGACCGTGGTGGTGGTATAGCAGAGGTCCAGGAAGGAGAGGTGACTGAGGAAGATGTACATGGGGCTGTGGAGCTGGGGATCCAGCCGGGACACCAAGATGATGGCAATATTTCCCAACATGGCAAGAACATAGGACACCAGGAGGACCACAAAGAGAGGGAGTTCCAGCCATGGCCTGCCAGAAATACCCAGAAGGATGAAGTCCCTGGGAGGATCTCCCAAGAAGCTCTGGTTGTCAGTTCTCATGCTGAGACATTTTCTGGTGCCTGTGATGAATCAAGAAAGTCAGAATGAGTAAAACCTGAGAAAAGGACTTGTCTTCCTCAATCTGTGCTGTGCTTCCCTACTCAGGTTCTACTCTGTTTTATCTCTGTAGAGCCACTGAGATGTGGAGAGTCAGAACCAGGAGGCAGATCAGCTGCATATGTATCTTGTTCTCCCTCCTGCTCTGTGATATTGACTATGCCATTTAATCTTTCTGAAATTCACTTTCTACATCTGTAACAAGGGGAGAGAATACCTGCTTCACCTATAGAGTCTTTGGGATGATAAAGGGACATTACCTTGGTTAAAGCATAGCATATGGACAATTTTCTTCCAATTTATTCAATATTAGCCAGAGCTCCCAACACCATTAGAATGTTTGTCTGGTCTCTACAAACTCATTGACAAGAAATTTACCACTTTCTTAGGATTTCCTGTTTTGCATTTTGGAGGCATAGATGGAAGGGAGTTGAGAGGTGGCAAAAAGCAAGCATAAGTTCTTTGTAAGCAGGTAGGGGGTTATTACTATGAATATACCCTACTCATCTCCTAAGGCTTACATCTGGCTCTCTACCCTCTGCACCATGCTGGTCTTTCCCACCATAGCTGTTCACACACAGGTAGCACAGTCTCTTGCCGTGGCAGCAAAGAGAGCACAATCCAACATCCTGAGTCTCTGAGGTGGAAAAGCTAAGTCATTACCACCCCTCACTGGATCATGGCACCTAATGTGATCCCAGATGATAGGATTTGAACACAGGGAGAAAGATTTTGGTCCAGTAAGGAACAGAGCCCCTGGTGTTGGCTACTGAAGGATCAGATTGTCTCCAATGCTAACATTTATCAGGCAGTTTGGACATTTGAATTCCCTATACAAAAAAAGCAGTTGGTGAATAGCATTAGCGCAAATGACTAAGAGAGAAGAGAATGCCTGAAAAAGGAGCATGTCACCAGACGGAAAGGGGTAAAGCAAATGAGTAGTAATTTCCAGTTCAGTGTACCAGGCATGTGTGGGTACACACACACACACACACACACACACACACAGCAAGCCTGCATACCATCCTGGCCTGACCATTCAAGCTCTACATCCAGTCCTTTCCACATGGAGCTGGGCTTCAGATACAACCTCCACATTCCCTTGAACTTCTGTCTTCTTACTCCCCAAATAGAGATGTTCCTCAAGGTGTGACCTTGCTCTTCTGGGTGAACACAATAATTCCAAAGTCAGCCACAGTAACCCTTAGCAGAATACTTCCAGAGCTGTGTCTCCAGCTGAAAATTCCTCACTGACATCCAGCTCTCCTTTTAACATTGTTAACGGAGGCTGTCCACATTTTTTTTTTAAAATATATTTTATTGATTTTTTACAGAGAGGAAGGGAGAGAGATAGAGAGTTAGAAACATCGATGAGAGAGAGACATCGATCAGCTGCCTCCTGCACATCTCCTACTGGGGATGTGCCCGCAACCCAGGTACATGCCCTTGACCGGAATCGAACCTGGGACCTGGACAGTGAGA
>NW_006291187.1:8340-13176 GCF_000327345.1 Myotis davidii | reverse complement strand
ATCCTGTGTCTCTGAGGTGGAAAAGCTAAGTCATTACCACCCCTCACTGGATCATGGCACCTAATGTGATCCCAGATGATAGGATTTGAACACAGGGAGAAAGATTTTGGTCCAGTAAGGAACAGAGCCCCTGGTGTTGGCTACTGAAGGATCAGATTGTCTCCAATGCTAACATTTATCAGGCAGTTTGGACATTTGAATTCCCTATACAAAAAAAGCAGTTGGTGAATAGCATTAGCGCAAATGACTAGAGAATGAGAGAATGCCTGAAAAAGGAGCATGTCACCAGACGGAAAGGTATAAAGCAAATGAGTAGTAATTTCCAGTTCAGTGTACCAGGCATGTGTGGGTACACACACACACACACACACACACACACAGCAAGCCTGCATACCATCCTGGCCTGACCATTCAAGCTCTATCCAGTCCTCTTTCCACATGGAACTGGGCTTCAGATACAACCTCCACATTCCCTTGAACTTCTGTCTTCTTACTCCCCAAATAGAGATGTTCCTCAAGGTGTGACCTTGCTCTTCTGGGTGAACACAATAATTCCAAAGTCAGCCACAGTAACCCTTAGCAGAATACTTCCAGAGCTGTGTCTCCAGCTGAAAATTCCTCACTGACATCCAGCTCTCCTTTTAACATTGTTAACGGAGGCTGTCCACATTTAACCTGTCAGCTGTTCCTCCAACTTCCAGCCCTTTCCTTTAATTTCTGGCTGCCGAGAGAGAGACATCGATCAGCTGCCTCCTGCACATCTCCCACTGGGGATGTGCCCGCAACCCAGGTACATGCCCTTGACCGGAATCGAACCTGGGACCTTTCAGTCCGCAGGCCGACGCTCTATCCACTGAGCCAAACCGGTTTCGGCGGCTGTCCACATTTAACCTGTCAGCTGTTCCTCCAACTTCCAGCCCTTTCCTTTAATTTCTGGCTGCCTCTGCATCAGTTACCCTGACTCCAACTACTCAGGTGATCTCTAATGATGTCCTCCTATTACTCATTCACCACATTTCTTCAGTGACTGTGTCCTGGCTACAGCTGTCTAAATCCTCACCACTGCTGTCCTGGATTAGTACAGCCATTCGGAACCTTTGGAGCCCAACATATTTCTGTAGGCAATCCCTTTTCCATCACTCACCTTCACAATGGACTCATCTTTCCAAGGCTCAGGTCTTAAAAGCAAAGATATCGTTAGTCCTTCCAGTTACCTAAAACTTAAGAACCCATCTCCTTAAATAGCATATGGTAAGAGTGAGGATTGCATTCCTCTCATGTGGATTCCTCAGCATTTCTTCTGGCCACTGTCATATCCCATGGGCTCTTTTAATGACCATCATTACACCATGCTTGCTGACAGTCCAGGCTGTGAACATGTGGATGGACCTGTGATGTATATCATTCTCTGTGTGATATAGAACTCTAGTGATATATGTGGATATATCATAGTAATGCTTGGCATTTGATAGAGCATGTCTTCTGCTCCAACAAACAAGCAAGAAAATCTGGAAATAAGCTCATGAAGAGGGAAAATGACAATGAAGCCATGGGATTTTATTGCCTATCAGCCTAAAAGACCTCTTCCTTCAATCAAAATTCAGCCTAAATCCACCCCCCACCCAGATGACAGGTGCAGACCCTATTTAATAGCTGAGGCCATAGTTGGGACTGAGTGTGTGTGTGGTGGGGGGAGGGAGAGGATGTGGGAACAGGCTTGCAGATGACACTTTCCTTCACAGATATGAACAGGGGCTCTTCAATCACAAAAAGGAAAAAAGATACATGATTTGGGTGTGTCTCCTGTCCTGTTGACATGCTTATTTTTGGATGGAACTTCTGATCAGAGTAAAATCAATAAGTAAACTGGCACATGGAAGGGTCTGAAAGTACCCTGTGCACTCAGCCCCTCTTTGCTGTGTTCTGCTCACTCACTGGGTGTCAGGTTGTACATACCATTTTCTCAAAGGGAGTGCACCTTCCCTGCACAGGGCACCTGGAGTCTCACTGTAGCTTCCTTTATCAAGAGCCCTCGCTGATTCTCCACTGTGGACCATCCCCTGGAGGCTCCACCCACAAAGGGTTTGAAGAGCACTGATAATCATATCTTCATAAGGGGACTGAGGTATAATTTTTCAAAATGCTTTAATTTTATTTTTTATTTGGTTTGACATGTTGTATTTTATTAATTCAGTTAATTCTAGGACATACATTTGCCTCTAAAATTGGGATGCATTTTATGATAGATGGTGTATTACAGTTTAGTTGGTAGCACTTTTTCTTTTGTTTAAATTTTATTGTTTAAGGTATTACAAATAGTAGTACATATGTCTCTTTTGTCCCCACTGACCTCCCCCGCCCCAGCCTCTTCTCCCCTCCCCCCGCCCCGGCTCTTGCCCTCGTCCCCTCGCCCCCAGTGCCTTGCGTCTGTTGGTTGTGCTTATGTGCACGCATACAAGTCCTTCAATTAATTTTAGAGCTTAAACAATATTTACTAACAAATAGTAAGAGAAGGGCAGTAAATCAGCCTTAAAACACTATCACGATCAGTCTATTTACCAGGCACTAGGTATATGCCATTGCATGCTCTACTTCAACAGTGGGGCAGACTGAAACTTCATAAAGGTTAAGAACATCCTCCTCTTTCAGGTCAGCACTGCAATATGACTCCATGGGCTAAGCTGTTCAAGCCACCATTGCTGGTTCACACTGAAGGAACATTACCTCCTTCCAGGCCCTGGAAGTCATAACCAGTGGCCCAGGACACCACTGCCTCCAAAGGATCTACAGTCCCCATGTACATGCATGAGTTTTCGTTAAATACCCTGTAAAGCTGTAAATTACTTAAGACCTTGCCTAATGGAAAACTTAGTAATGTGATATATCATTTGCTACTAATTTTTAATATGTTAAATTTTACTCGTTTTGTGGCGATTGTGATTTCTTTAAAAACAAACATCTTACACAGTGTGTCATTCATGGCACTTAGAATATGTGAGTGATGCGATTAATTCATGGAATGATTACTGATTTTGTTAACAAATCTAAGGGTCTCATTCCTCAAATAGTTCCTTCTTCTGGTTGTGGTGTGAAGGAAAAAGAAGAGGAGAAGGAGCTGGAACACAGCAGGATTGGGCCTCTGGGACCACAAAGAGAGGACATAAACCCAAGCAGAGAGGATGCCAGTCCCTGGAAGTATCCACCTGTCACTGAGACAGGGACAGTTCCTCCTGCACATGCTGGCTCCCCAGTCATACTCCATTGTCTTTATTCTGTAAATATTTTATTTGCTGCTAAAATTCAGCTCAAAGCTTACTTTCTCTAGGCCCTAGAGTCTAGGGACTGGTACTATTTGCTTTACTTGCTGTGTTCCTTTCTTTCCACAACCATGTTGGGGTTAATATTGTTTTTGTAACTAAGGCTCAGTATTGTCCAAAATACTGAGGAGCAGCAGAAATGAGGTTCAGGGTCCTCATACACTCTGGGCAATACCCACCCTGCAGATGAGCATTAAACAACTGGTCTACCTAGAGGCAGCGATAGCATGTTCTGTTTTTGGCTGTCTTCTAGCTTGAAATTCACAAATTTTACACATGCTGCTTCTTCATGCATGACCACTGCTCCTTGACCCATCCATCATCTGTTCTATGTCTCCTTGGTCTCCAGCACAGACCAGCGCTTCCATTGCTACAGCCTGACCAATCTCTACTGCATTGTGCATACTTTAGTTTGCCCAGAGTTGAGGACCAACTACTTACCTTCATGGTTCCCTGGTTTCCAGAGGGCTTGGTTAAGGAATGGAGGCTTTATTAGTAGACTGTGATGGTCTTAGCAGGGGAGGGACATTTAGGGATGTAGTCATTGGAAATGTTCTTTGTATTCAAGGAAGACATAACCTATTTGCTCTGATGAGGTTGCTGGGACATTGTCCTTACCTGAGTCTCACCTTCTGAGCAGGTGTGGAGAGATTGTTCTGTCTAGAAAAGGAGTCTGCCTTCCATTGCAGCATTCTCGCTGGGGAGATTTGGTACTTTCCGGGTCTGTATGGGTGATGGGGGAGCTCTGTGGATCTGCTCTAATCTTGGTCCCCAGAGTACCTGCAGAGACTTTGAGCAAGCATCCAGTAGAGCAAGCTTATATGCTTATGTCATGGAGGTTACTTCTGAGGTTAAGGTTCTTAGGTGGCAAGTTTATTTCTCAGTTTAAACATGACCTCATTCTTTTCACTCATTTCTATAAAGGCTCTGTCTCCCCCCACCCCCGTCCCCCCGCCAAAAACAAAACAAAAAAAAACATTGAGAGGAAAACCTTGGTCTATTCTGGCTGGGAAATTATCCCTGATGATTTGTTTAATTAGTACCTGAGTGTTAGCTGCTAATTGATGTAGTGTGTGAGCTTGGAGTACTTGCAATTAGTGATAAATGTTAGAAGACCAGAGGACTAATTATTTCTAATAATTAGAAATGAGGACTCTATATTTTTAACTCTTTAGGGTAGGTGGAAGTTGCCATAAAGTCAGAATGGAAGAATAACTTGTACAGCATGTTATTCAGTTAGAATGTAGGCATTGCACAGCTTTCAGCACCAAGCTCAACCACTCATGTCTATATGCCTTTAAGCAGGTTATCTAACCTCTCTGAAACTAGATCACCAACTTACACCATACACAAAAACAAACTCAAAATGGCTAAAGAACTTGAATGTGAGACATGAAACCATATAAATTCTACAGGACTCTATAGACAGCAAAATTGCAGATATATGTCGTAGAATCTTTAGATATTCTACAGATCCTAGGGCAAGATATACTAAGGAGAAAATAAACAAATGAGACTA
>NW_006291187.1:3566-7342 GCF_000327345.1 Myotis davidii | reverse complement strand
CGTGTGTGTGTGTGTGTGTGTGTGTGTGTGTGTGTGTGTGTGTGTTTAGCACTTATTTTTGAATTTGAGCTTGGTCTTCTTCAGGAAAATAGAAAGAATGTTCTTTATAATCCATAGGTTATATTCTTTCCCAGGTATCGAATACATGAAGGTGTAGGGAGTGGCTATAGAGTTAATCCTCAGACTGACCTGTTGGCAAAGCCACAAACTAGTCCCAGCTTAGAGGGCACAGCCCTCTTAGCATAATTAACCTCCACCTTATGAAGCTCCCTAGATCCTATCTGGGTAGCTAACTGGCTGTGGGAGGTGCTGCTGGTGCTGCCAAAACAAGTGAAACTCACAAGAACTTTGTAACTGTGGTGACCACTACCTTGTTTACCTCTGCCTATAAAATAAAGGCTCAGCTTGCTCTCTGGATCTCTCTCTCTGTGGCCTTACACAGGCACAGGAGATTCACCTAGACACAGCTTATTCTCTTTGTCTGTCTTTTCTACATCCTTCGCTGTCCCCCCTAAGGCTCACTGAACCATTGGCCCAATGTGGGGCCTGAGTTCAGGGGAACTGCAGTTGTCAGGTGAAAGGATGCTCCAGTGAAGCACATGCAGAAAATAAAAAGGAAGGTAAGGAGATAAGTTTAGTAATAACTAGGTGTAAAACATGGGAAATTCAGGATCACAGGAAAAGAATTTATTCGTATCTATGCTTAAGGCTATGCTCCAAGCATGAGGCTGTTCTGTGAGGTGTCAACCACTTTTTGATTTGTTGGATTTTGTAAGTAAAACCTGCCCATGGTTTCTTGAGGAAGGAAAGGTAAATGTAGAGACATGGGAAAAGGTCAGAAAACAACTTAGAGATCGTTATACAGTTGAAGGTCCAGGGAAAATTCCTCTCTCTACTTTCAGTCTGTGGTCCCTGATTCAGGACTCCCTAGAGCCCACTCCCAAAAGGGAATGGATGAATGTGGCAGGGGAACTAAAACAGATAGCGGAAGTTTACTAGAGACTTAATATTGTTGCAAAGGTTTGTCTGTCACCTGGAGAATACTTTTTATGGAAGCATTTTATTCACATTTGTGCTAACATTGGACCAGCCTATGTTCAAGGAACAGTATTAGCTGCCGCATTAAGGGAGATGTTACTCACTGGTCAGTAGAAAAAGAAAGGGAGGTGCTTTAACTGTGGCAAACTAGGGCATTTTTCTAAAGAGTATAACGCTAGAAATGGAAGTCAACAGGCTACAGGGAGTGGAAACAAGCAGCCTGGACTATGTCCAAGATGCAGGGGAAGAAAGCATTGGGTAAATGAATGCCACTCCAAGACTGATGTAGATGATAATCCAATACCCTCTAGTCAGAGAAACTTCAAGCGTGGCTAGCCCTGGTCCCACCAGACAATAGGGTCCTTATCCTTAATCCTACTGCAGCCTTTCCAGCCAGCTAAGTAAATCTTTATCATGCCACCCTGGGAAGTGCAGGATTGCAAAGTTCTTCCTTGGGTGATCAATCAGGACTCAGGCAACAGTGGAAACTACCAATCCTACTCTTAAAATGCAACTATAAAAACAAAAACATGGGGAGAAGAAAGTTATGTGTTAAATTTTTTGATTTACAATGCAGAGAGTTGTACAGTGGCTGAAAGGCATTGGGCCTCCTGTACAATAGCCTCTGCAGGGTTAGCCTTGGTTGAAGGATCCAAAAACCAGACAAGAGTTTTACCAAATGCAGTAAAAATGTGGGGAAGAGGTTATGTTTTGTATCTTCCCAGAAGGAGCAGCACAGCCAATTTGGGTACCACAGCATTACTTGCATGACTACAATGGACCCAGAGATAGACCAGGGAAATGTTAAGGAAGGTATATGAAACACTTGGGATACATGTAAATCCAGAGGTAATATCTGTCAAGCAGTGTTTAAACACTGAGAATTCACTTTTAAACAGCTGTGAAATGAGTAGTATAGTCTTTACATTCATATTTCACATTGAATGAGTTGGAATTTTTGGAAGAAATGTTTTAAAAACATAAGAATTCCTGTTTATAGGGCTCAGAAATCTGTCTGAAAGTGTTTAGAACTCTTAGAATTCACAATGATAGACAAAGAAAATGCTTAGGAAGGTATATGAAACACGTGAAATAGATGTCAATACAGCTGTAATAAGTGCAGGGCAGTTTTGAAACACAGAATTCACATTTAAACAGCTGTGATATGAGTAGTATAATGATTCCATTCATATTTCACATTGAGTTGGCGATTTAGGAAGAAATGTTTTAAAAACTTAAGAATTCCTGTTTATAGAGTTCAGAAATCTGTCTGAAAGTGTTTAGACCTCATATAATTCACAATGAAAGAACAAAATGGTTAGGAATGTATATGAAACACTTAGAATAGATGTAAATCCAGCTGTAATATCTATTGGGCAGTGTTGAAACACTGATAATGCACATTTAAAAAGGGGTGAAATGAGTAGTATAGTGTTTACATTTATATTTCCTGCTCAATGAGTCGTCATTTTGGGGTGATGTTTAAAAAACTTAAGAATTCCTGTTTATACAGCTCAAAAATCTATGTGAAAGTGTTTAGAACAATTAGAATTCACAGTGATTGACAAGGGAAATGCTTAGGAATGTATATGAAATACTTGGAATAAATGTAAATACAGCTGTAATATCTGCTGGACATTGTTGAAACATTGGGAATTCACCTTTAAAAAGCTGTGAAGTGAGTAGTATAGTGTTTACATTTACATTTTCACTTCAATGAGTTGGCGTTTTTGGAAGAAGTATTTTACAAACTTAAAAATTCCTGTATATACAGCTCAGAAATCTGTCTGAAAGTGTTTACAAATCTTAGAATTCACAATGACAGACTAGGGAAATGCTTAAGAATGTTTATGGAACACTTGGAATAGATGTAAATTCAGTTATAATATCTCTAGGGTAGTGTTGAAACACTGCAAATTCAAGTTTAAACAGCTGTGAAATGGGTAGTATCATATTTACATTCATATTTCAGGTTGAATCAGTTGGCGATTTTGGAAGGAATGTTTTAAAAACGTAAGAATTCCTGTTTAATACAGCTCATAAATCTGTGTGAAAGTGTTTAAAAATCTAAACTTAAGAATTCCTGTCTTGCCCTGACCAGTTTGGCTCAGTAGATAGAGTGTCAGCCTGCAGACTCAAGGGTTCCCAGTTTGATTCAGGTCAAGGGCATGTACCTTGGTTGCGGGCACATCCCCAGTGCAGGAGGCAGCTGATTGATGTTTCTCTCTCATTGATGTTTCTAACTCTCTATCCCTCTCCCTTCTCTCTGTAACATCAATAAAATACATTTTTTAAATACAAAATAATAATAGCAACCACGGCCATCCATAGGCAGCTCCCAGGTGGATGAGAAACCAATGAATGGGAAAACCGTTATGCACAGTTTGCAGAATCGTTCACCAGAGGGCGTTCAGCTATAACGGGATCCTGGGCCGAACCCGCTTGTGTTTGGAGAACTTCTCCTCCTCCTCCTCACTTGCCAAGTCCCCCAGGCACCTTGCACCCCCGGAACAGGCAGGTGGCCGCTCTCCTGATCCCACTTTTATTTAAAATACATATTTTATTGCTTAAAGCAGTTCTCAACCTGTGGGTCGCGACCCCTTTGGGGGTCGAACGACCCTTTCACAGGGGTCACCTAAGAACATCGGAAAACACATATATAATTACATATTATTTTTGTGATTAATCACTATGCTTTAATTATATTCAATTTGTACCAATGAAATTGGGGCTCACCA